>NW_020438934.1:437735-504757 GCF_000699045.2 Agrilus planipennis
ACATACCCAATCACTAAAATTACATTGTTTGATTATTTGACGTTATTTTTGGCTATTTCTTTGTAAACTTGATTTTCCGGTAAGATATATTTAACGGTCTGAAATTAAAGGCTTTTCAATACATTTTCATGATCTTTTTGTAAAATAGATAAAAATTAAAAAAACTTTAATTTGGGAACAACAAAAGAAACTTACTAAAATAGCGACTTAACAAATATGTAGCCGAAAGTAACGTTAAATAATAAAAAAAAAATCATTTTAATGATTGAATATGATAGATGTAGACTTATTATGTTTCTGTAAGCACAGATCATAACTTCACAATGGATCAATAAATAGCATATGGTAATAATACAAAATTAATATTTTTTTTAACTAACAAATTAATTGTTGGTCACATATTTATTCGGTGGAGATAAAATTTTTGCAGGATTAATAAAAATAAAAAGGCAGTTTTTCCCAAAATTGCGATGGAAAAAGTTTCTATCATAAAAGCGAACACGAAAAAAATCACTGTGAAAAACCACAAAAAAGTGATTATAAACAACGTTCTCTTTCAGTTTTTTTCATTAAAATCAACAGAAAAACAGTTGTAGAAGAGAAACGAAAAAACATCGAAAAGGTGAACCTTAAATTGTTTATCAATAAAGTTCCTCATCCTTGTGAACTTGCGCACAAGTTTAACAGTTATGTACGTAATTTTTTAATAATTTACATGCAAAAATTAGTTTTATTTCAAACTTTTCCACACAAAAGTCTAATTTGTCTGGACTAAAAGAGTTATTATGAGTATGACCAAGATACCCGGCAAAATGATGAGTATTTATACCAAGTTGTAAGTGTCCAAGGTTTGAAATAAATTAACGGATATTAGAATCATGAGTTGACAGTTATAGTAATACCATTTACAGGAATTTACGAACGGTTTATAGGGATGCAATTAAAAAAGGACTCGAGGGATTAGTGAAATTGATAAAGGAACGATTTTACATTAATAACCAAAACAAAAAAGATTTTTAACGTGGCCCAGGTAGCACACGTTATTTTTATTTTTTTTGTGACTTCTGTTTTATTCCAACTCTTAAAAATTAACATTTAATACTGACATAACTAGTAACATCGGATCATAATAAGTGATCTACGTTTACCGTCACTGGATCCACTGACGTTAACCAGATACACGTTTAGGCGCCACATTGCGTCCTTTTCTAACAGGCAGGGTTGCGTTTCTTCTGTCTTGTTAGAACCCCATTTATTCCTAGTTTTATGTCTCCATTAAATCGGGGAAATTAAGTCGAAAGTCCCAAGAATGTTTACACCGTTTTATTGCCAGCGTTTAAAACAAACAACTCTAACAATTTTATGTTCTAAACATAATGTGAAGAGGAACGAATTATTAAATAAACACGTAACTACAGTTTATGCATTTCAGCGCCTACTTTACAATCATACAGGAGATACCTATAGGTACATGTGATGAGTGCATATTTCAGAAAAACCTTCTGCTATTACGAATAAAATCATTAGGTACAGATTTTACATATTATCTAAGGTATATTTAATAAAAGATACACAATTTCAATTATTATTCCACGTCTCAAAGCGTCAACACTATTCCATAACAGTCGGATATATTACATATTGTTATATATGTATTTGTAGTTTTTAGGCTTTCACGGCCGGCGTACATTGATGCGGTGATTTCTTTCGAGCTGTTTTGCCGTGGTTCAGGGAGTTTTGATGTCTTTTACGTTTCGCCGTTCTTCACTGACGGTATCTTCAGTGGTGACTTGGCTGTTGCTAGATCGTGATTGATCTCAAACTGAAGATGCCGTCAGCGAAGAACGGCGAAACGTCAGAAACATCAAAACTTCATGGAGAATGGCAAAACAGTCCGAAAGAGGCGTAAATTATAGTATTAATACAGATAGGACAGTAGCGTACTAGAAAATAATGTAAAAACATGACTTACCTATCAAAAAGAAAAAATTAACCTATTGCTTTTGTTTTATAGTTAGTTTTCACATTCACTCTCATCATGGGAATCTCTATCACTGTCACCAACATCAACAATTAGTTCTTCTGTTTGTCTGTCTATTACTTGCTCACTGATCCCTATTTTTAAATATTTAATCTACGCCCCTGATAGGAATACTGAAGAATGAGGGCTGCAATCTTTATACCTAAAACTGCCTACTTTTGCCACCGCGCATCCACGCCATTTTAAAATTTCCGCCAGCTTTCAGCGTCAGGCCGGTATGTATTTATTACAAACTTTTTTTAAGTCGAATTTCTCCATTTCTCTAAATCGAAGTTCGAGTGCGGGTATTATATTAAAAATTATCTCTTGAAATCGAATTTCTGTTAATTTTCTTCAAAAAAATCAGCGGTAGTGTTCATGACTGGCTTGAATTTTTAAGCCGAACTTAATAATATATTACGTAAAACAACAAAACAAGCGATTAGGATAGTCTCACAAAGTTATGGTAGGAAAAGACAACACGATCGCAGTACTGACATCGAGATTTCTCAATATAAAGGTTAATAATAATAATATGGGCATATAGAAGTGATACCTTCGACACAAAAATTAAAAAGTTTGACGGCAAAGCAAAAATTTTATCTGTAAATTAAATAAATATTTGCATTTAAGAGGTGCAACTTAGAGACGTTTTGACGTTAGAAAATTGTCTATAATAGGCACTACAACAGCTTGGAATTTGTATACCTATCCTTTACTGCATCGGTCATTTTAAAACTGTGACTATAAACAACTACATAACAGAGTTGATACCTCAAATGATTTTCTGTTGGCCGTTCGCACCTGTAAATAATAAAGCAATTATTTCTCGGGTGCTTGAGTTAGTTCAGGTTCACTAACTAATACTAGAAACTGTCTAGGACCGGGCAGATTTATGATGTGCCACTGGCCGCCTTTGGGCCGACAAAAATCAGTATCATAATTTTTATTGATGTGTGAAGGAAGACTGTTGTGTAGAATCCTACTTTTATTTCAGTGTTTGATGATCAAATTGTGGATGGGTATACATATGTATAGGCATGAATGTAGTGATTGTTTCATAAAAATTTCCTTAATTATTTTTTTAATTTCGTTGAAACCATTAATATTGTTTTTATTTCTATTAGCAGGTACTATAGTATTCAACATATATATGTGTATTATATCAGAAGGAAATGTTAACATTTCGATTTGTCTTTCCCAAAGCTTCCAATATTAATTGCTTTAGTTGATATGATATGTACCTATTTTTGCTTAAATCATGATTTTAATTATTTGAATAATGAATTTTCATCATCATCATATCATATCACTCTTTCCTATCCTGAGCTAAACTTCGCATTTTCCTAAAACTAGAACAGCCCACATCCTTAACTATTTGCGAACAGTAATCTAACCTAGGTCTACCTCTACCCCTCCTAACTCCTGTTTCTGCCTCTAATATGTCTCTGACCAGACCTTCATGTCTATTTTTTATTGACTTCCATAGAGTCCTCTGTTCTCCTATTCTTTCCAATACCTCTTGATTTCTAACCTGTTCTACCCACATTATCCTCATCATCCGCCTAAAACACCACATTTCAAACGCTTCTAACCTTTTCTTTTCCGCCGCGCCCACTATCCGTGTTTCGCACCCGTACAACGCCGTGCTCCAAACATACACCTTTAACAACATTTTTCGAATAATGATTTATGTTTATCACAATTTTTTAATAAAAGTGTGAAGCTTGCAATTGAGACATTAAGAAATGGTTTTACTGCTGCCTGTAAGAAATAAGACACAAATGCAGGGTTGCTAAACATAGGGAAACCTTATACCTAGTGAATTTAATTTTTATTCAATTGTATATTATATTCCTACATCTGAAAATCATAAAATACATTCAAATGCATTGAAGTGTTCACGCATTAGTGAAGATTTCCAAATAAAATAAAAAAGAAAAGCTCGATTCTCCATTTGTTTGCTTTAAATGTAGACTCGTTGTACCCGAAAAATATTCTTTTGACTGCCTAATCTATCGAATATCATAAATTTTGCAATAAATTACATTCGGGGAATCACTAAGCAGTGTTTATGGGACTCCTCGCTTGTCGGTGACAATACTGACAAGAGATATTCTTTTTCTCTGTTATCTCTTCTATTTTTATGTAATGTGTATTTGTATTATAATAATAATAACGCTCCTATCTACATACAAAGAAAAAGGTAAACATTGAAAATATATAGGGAATTGTGAGGTCAATATGACTGTCAGGTTTTTAAGAAAATCTAAGGAAGCATCGGCAAAAAAAGTTTAAGGAATAAAATCATCTGTCAAATTGATGACTTTTGAATGATTCGGTATCTTTCTAAAGAAATCTGCATTACACTCATTGTTTTAAGCTTGTCGAGGCTATGTTGCTACACGGTAAATTATGTATGTTCTTTTCTCCATCTGTATCATAAAGTAGGTATGTTGATGGAAGCACGTCTTCCATCACGTCGTGGATCTTCACCATGGTTTCCTCAAATAATTGCGGGAAGAGCTTTAAAGAGCAGTCTACGTTGGCATCCTCGACGACTGCCATTATTGTTAATGTTCATGTGCACATGTAATTGCCACGTACCACTTCATGCACACTGTCAGTAAGTCGGAGCAGTCAGGTCCGAGGCGTTTTAATGCCCGCCCTTCCGCACGAGGGCGTACTCCTATCGCTCAGTTATCGCCGCATGTTCTTTACATACTATTTTATCTACAAACATTAGATGCCTGCGTTTACTTATACAGATAGAATTTGATTTTTTTCTGAGGACTAATAGTATAGGAGAGGAAGCCAATCTGCAGTTCCAGATGATCAAAAATGTAAAGAAAGGCTCCACGTCTTTTAAAGTCTTCGCGTAACGACAAGAATGTTGGAGATTTTATTAAATCTGTATATGCTTTAGTATTAAAAGCAGTTGTTAAATGGTAAGATGCCATAAATAATTATGTTTGGGCAAAGGTTCGAAGTGCCCCATAACGATGCATCTACTAGGGGTGCTAAAACAGCATTACCTGCATCCTGGAAATGAGACATTTGACCATTTGGATGACTTTCAGGGCAGATTTATATTAATATAAAATCAGTTTTGGCTCAAACAAACTCCAAATGAACGCCAAAATGTGAAAAAATTTTGTTAATTTCAGAATAGAAGGTGAATGAAATTAATTAAACAGAATACAATGAACATAGAGGTATGCTTCCTAGTCATCTCCTCAGTAGGGGTGCAAACAATTAATTTCAACAAATTTTAATTTTTAATTTTTTCAAAATATTTATACAAAAATATATGTTTTCAAACACTCAAGATTAGATCATTTTCAATATTCAAACTCAATTTGAACTCAAAATTAGATTATAACGTTTTCAATACTGAAACTCAAGCATCTATAATTTATGACGATGGGAGACATTTTTAATTTATTAGGAACAAAACGTTAGTTAATAAAGTAATCAAATTTTGCGTAATTAAATTTTTAACCGGTCTTCAATATTTGGATTTGGATTTTATTTGAGATTTATTAGGGATACCTCATTCAATTGTATTTTCGATGGTTTGAGATGTCGTCTTTATTTTCTGGCATTTCATTATCAGTGTTGGAAATTGCATACGTATGTAATGGTACTTTTGATGACTATTATCCCGACACTCACAAGGTCCTCGCTCACTAAAATTGAAGACTATCAACAATGTAATTGATACGGCAAACAAAACGATTTTAAAATGAAAATTGTCAAAAAGATTGATGACCCCTAGCATCCATTTTAGCTGTTGGTACGTAAATTCCTTTAGCCAAATGAGGTAGCCTTATATGAAATACAAAAATCCACTCTGAAAGTTTGACTAAAAAATATTGGTACGAACACGGTCATTGAGATGGTCAAAAGTTGCACATCAATGATCCATTGTAATACTCATAAAAAATAACCCTTTCTACGTAACTTTACACAAAATTGTATGCATCGATAATACACATTATAACACGCTTATACCCTATGTACGAATATGTACTTTCTATTATGTTTATGTACAATTGCCCATCCATAATAATAATGTACCTAGATATAAAGTTTCGGCAACTTATTTTTGGAAATTATCTCTTTATTTACGTAAATAAAAATGGCGTATTCATGTTACACAATAAAATCGAACGTTCCCTTTGTGTCTTTCGTATGATGTCTTGTTCGTAATAAGACGATGTTTAAAATTTGGAATGAAATTAGGCGTCGGTCGTTGAATGCGTTCGGGCAAGTGATCAAAGGGTTTATTAATTTCAGCGTCTTCTGGGAGGCAGAGAGGAAACGAAATAAAATTTCGCAGAAGTTTAATGGCAGTTAACAACTTTTTAGGTCTCCAATTTAGCAAGTTATTTTATTATGGTGTTCCAACCAAGAAACGACCTCGTCGGCTATAAATTAGGCTCGTTTCAAACAGTCAGTAATAAGCAGCAAAACTGTAAACTTTATTATTTATTGCACGTCTACATTCGACTCTTACTATTGACGTATAAATTGCTAAAAATAAGACATAAACTTTTTATATATGTAAACGTTCTTTCTTACTAATTAGATATTGCATTTGTGGTCAAATAAAAAATTATATCATTCAGGACGGAATGATCTTGTACAAATGTGTCCTGGCCGTCATCATTTTACAAGCAGGCAATGGAGTAATACTTATTTAGCCCGAGTCTATCTTATAGCATATAAGCTAATCAGCGTTTAGTTGGTTTTAGTTAACAGTAAATTTTATAACCTCTACACTAATTCTTTTAAGGCAGAGGTACACACGTTGTTTTTAAACATCTAAAGATTTAAATAAATGTTGGAAAATACTACCGTCAAAGTTATTTTTTAGGGTTCCATACCTCTAAAGCAGTGATTCCGAACGTGGGGGTAATTACCCCCACGAGGGTAAATCGATTATTCTGTGGGGGTAACAAAGAGCCTAATAATTAAGACCTAAAATACGTAGCTAGATAGTAAAAATATAAAATTATAGATATGTCGATGTTTATACAACTGTATGCACAATTGGTAAATATTGAACCAAACAAGATCACATTTGAAAATTCAGTGATTCGGCATTTATCTGCAGCAAAAACTTTATGAAGCAATATTTTCCGGATATGGATAATCGTCAGTTCTTGGATATTAAGATCATTTACTGCGGATGATAACATTTTCTTAAAAGCGAAGACGTAGCGGTCAAAGTAGAATATCTTGGACTACGCCAGAATACTACTTGCAGAGTAGAATTTCAAAAATTATGATCTTAGAACATTTTGGCGAAAAGCTAGTGCTAGCAGAGCTTTAAAAATGCCAATACTCTTTGCTACCACCTATAGATGTGCGAATGGTTTTTCAACTTTGGTTACACTGAAAACAAAGACCAGAATCATTCTAAATGTGGAACATGACTTAGGATGCGCTTTAAGCGAAATTAAAGCTAACATAAAAAAAAAACTTGAAAATGCTAAATAATAACAACCATCACACCAACTATCTTTACTTAATTTATTGTTTAGATATATAAAATTGTCAGACTGATGTGCAATTAAGATACAAGATATTTTTGTATTTGCTTGTGTTGTTTGTATTGATAACATTTTAAGGCCGGGGTAAAATCAGTTTTCCTAATAGGTCACAGGGGTAACAATATTAAAAAGGTTATGAACCAATGCTCTAAAGCAAAAAAAGAAACCCTTATAGGATCACTTATAGTTGTCCGTCTATTTGTCTATCTCAAGAACGCGTGAAGGTATCAAGTTGAAATTAATATCGAATATTTAGGTCTATAATCTTTTGGAGTTACAAAAAAATCAAACTTCTAAGTCAACGCAATCAATAGATACAGCCGTTTGTAGCGCATATTTTGACAATTGCAAGGAAATCAAAAGATATAGAGTTCTCCCAGTTGATCTAAAATCATCACATTTAGCAATGTCTTCTATCTAAGATTGATTTTACTTATTTATCGTTTTATAACTTTAGATTGTTTGTGACGTTAAGTCATTTCTATCCCATAGCAAACGTGGTAATTTCTCTTTCCGGACCGATCAATCACCAAAAAGAGCAGCCACACGATCGACTTTTTTTTAATCCGTTCACTTCGGGAACCGAAGCGACAATTAAGTTGTTTAAACAACATATTCGCATTAGCATTATAAGTGCGTAATCCATTAGAACGTTGCAAACTGTAACCGGGTCGTTCGTAGATCGATCACGACTTGTCATCGTTCATAAAAAGCTGCAGTTTACACCTGGAAGCTCGGCTTGGCGCTCATAATATCCAGAAAATCCTGCGGCGAAAAAAAAAACATTTATTTAAAACACATATTCTGAACAGATGGTGCCACGGCCAACTACCCACCGCCGCTTTGACTCCGCTTCTTCTACGTTAGAATATACCTACAACCACCGCCACGATTGGGGTGGAATTAGCCGAAACTAAATTAAAAGTTAAACGGTCGGTCGGTGCGGCGATACCTATGCTTTGCAATAAAAATTTAAATTAGCTGCTTTTTAAATCACGTTTCGCATTATGAAAAGATGAAATTTGTTGCAGAAAAGAAACGAAAACGAATGGAGCTCTCTGTTATTAAATTCATCTTTAGTATCGAATGAGAAAAACCAACTTGTGTTATTTTTCAAACTACTTTTTCAGTTTAAGAAAGGTTTCAGTATATAACAGTTTTTGGATTTTTGAAGTGAAACTTCTTTACGCACGGTAGAGTAAGTTCGTTTCATGCGAGTTGCTATGTAACGAAATCATGCAACGCATTTCCCTGGCTGTCTGTCCCTATGTATGCTTAGATCTTTAAAACTGCGCAACGGATTTTAATGCGGTTTTTTTAATATATAGAGTAATTCAAGAGGAAGGTTTATATGTATAGTACATGCATAATATAGTAGAGAAACACTGATAATTTCAGAGGTTTGTAATGTGATGTCGTAAATAAACAAAGTTTTTTGCGCTTACATTGCAAACGCTGGCTGAACTCTACGATATAGATCAAAATAATATACTATAGTATTGTACACCTTAAAGAGGTCTACAAAAAACTCCGGGAAGGTATATGTCTATCTCTCAGGGATAACCCACAATAACCACTTTTTATCCTTTACTTTTTACGAGAAATAATGGCTTATTTACGAAACGATTTTAAGAAATACAGCATTAATCCTTATCAAATTAAGTACTTTTAAATACATTGTGCATTTAATATAGATCAATATGGCCCTTTACAGCATGTAATTTAAATGAATATTTTCGAAGATATTACAGACTTAAAATGCAGGGACATAGCGGTTGTGGCGGTTTCGGCCGGTTTGTATTGTCTAATGACAAAAAAGCTGTGATTGTTGTATATAGACATTCTGTAGTATATTTACTATCAGCATTGCACCCGTGCAAAGCATAGGGTACAAATGATACCATTAAACCAATTCCTTTCACTTCAGTAGCGTGTTGTATAATTACATGTTGCATTTTTTTATTCTTTATGGAGAAACTTAATGTAAGATCTCGTTCTGTTCTTAGCCAAATCTTGCAGACAAGACGTAATCTTGCGTTTTAACCATAATATAATTTATAGATAGAAACCAACGGTACCTAATATAGATTACCAGCTTTTGAAATTTTTGAATAATAACAATCGATTTCACGTAAATGACTCGATAATTGTTTGCCACCCTAGCAGATTGGATCGACAGACATCAACCCTTGCATCATGAAAAAAAAGAGAACGGTCATCATCCCCCGGGCCGTTGCCGGTCGCGCGACACTAAGATATCATTTGGGGATAAAAATGTGAAGTCATGAAATACAATGAGCCAAATCCAAACGCGACCCTTTCAATTCCACCGTTTGGGGTGGATACGAAAGAAGTTGCTTTTTATGTATCTCTTTCGAGATATCAATTTCGTATTATGTGGCTTTGTCATGAGCCATTTAACATCTTTTTTATTGGCACCAGAATGCGCAGGCACATACAAGCTAAATACGAACGATGATTTTTGCGGTGGGAAACGTATATCGTTGTTGTTCGCGTTTTTGTAAAAAGCACAGCACTCTATAGATAAGATAAACGTGAAATATATGGGCTTTGGTTATGGCTTTCGTCGGTTTTGGCTCTGTTCCTAGAATTCTTATCGAATGTATATCTGGAAATGAAGACTTATTCGGAACGTGTCTGCCTTATGGTTAATGCCAATCATCCCTTGAAATATTCATTCACAATTGACAGACCCTTTTGTCGTAAAGACAACCTCATTCCGCCGGTTAAACTTCAACCAAACTTAACAGCAAAAACGTCTTCGTACTAATTTTAAAAATATAGAGAATATGACACCTAATAAGTGGAGATAAAGTATCAGTAACAAACTAGAACGTGTTATTTTGCAAGTAAAAGTATTTTATCTATTATAAAATTATTATTTGATGTTCTGTAGGGTATTATTTCCGAATAGTTATGTTTCAACATCATCATTATGCAGGGTGATGATTTATGATGATTTTTGTGAAAACAGTTTTTTGCCTATAACTCAAGAACCACTCAACCAATTTTTATGGGAGTTTTACTGTTGTAGAGATTGACGAAGAAGAATAAAGACTTATTAGGGTTGGCGCTTGGCGTCAAAACCGGATTCGGTTTCAATGTAAGGATAGAGACCATATGGGAGATAGAAAATGAAGAAAAGGGTACTTTTTCAATAATAATATAAGGATTTTTCATTTTTATTTAGAACATATAACAAATCTGAAGAGGATGCGAGAAAAAAGTCTAACTACAAAAAAAAACAACGATGATGACGTGCATGTTCAAACAAATGTCTGTTATTCACAAAAACATTGTTATATTTCACAGAAAGAAAGCTCACAGAAATTATTATGTTTTTATTACGATATATTAAATTTCCGTCTCGTTTTTTTAATTTAACAGCTTCTAAATTCGAATGCATTGTAAGGGTTCAAGTTACTACTTCCTCCCCTTACCATATACAGTTGTATAGAAGGGAGAATAACAGATGTATCGTAAGTCATAAACTAACCCTTGTTTGCGTTTATATTATTACGAATGATAGCAACCCCAGCATACAATAGTAACGAGAACTTAAAACAGCTCGGAGCAATCCGTTCTTTACAATTTTAGCCATTTCACACAATAGATGAATTGGACGAACTAACGCAGTACATAACAAATATAGATAATACGATATACGAGGGTGGATTGATAAGTTTCCGGCCTAACCAAGAGATGACGCCACTAGGCCTACCTTGAGGTGACATTCTATAGTACCATCCTTGGATAGCTTGTAGCTATAGTTTCAGCCCGATCTCCTTGCTAGTGTAGGTTTGACAGCACGCTGAACAAGACGCCTCTGTGGTTTTCGTAAAAATGGAAAAGCAGGAAAATCGTGCTGTCATCAAATACTTTTATTTGAAGGGGTTAACGCCGAAGGAAATTAAAAAAGAGATGGACTCAACACTGGGGACATCCTCCCCGTCATATTCAACCGTTAAGCAGTGGGTTTCCGAGTTTAAAAAGGGTCGTGTGAGCACCTCTGATGGGCCTCGCTCAGGACGCCCCGTTGAGGTCACAACTCCAGATATGATCGAAAAAATTCATCAAATAGTGCTGGGAGACCGCAGATTGAAAGTGCGTGAGATAGCTGAGACCTGTAAGATGTCATATGAACGTGTGCAACATATTTTGCACCAACATTTGCATATGGAAAAGCTCTGTGCAAGATGGGTGCCGCGTTTGCTAACAGTCGACCAAAAATTGATTCGAAAAAACATTTCTACCGCAAATTTGTCATTGTATAAGCGTAATCCAAGCGAATTTTTGCGTCGATTCGTAACCGTTGACGAAACGTGGGTCCACCACTACACTCCTGAAACCAAAGAACAGTCTAAACAGTGGATTGGACCAGGGGAACCAACTCCAAAGAAGGCAAAAACAATTTTTTCGGCGAACAAGGTTATGGCTACTGTTTTTTGGGATGCAAGAGGTATTATATACATTGATTACCTTGCAAAGGGTAATACTATCACTGGTCAATACTACGCAGACTTATTGCAACGTTTGAGCCACGAGGTGAAAATTAAACGACCTCATCTGGCGAAGAAAAAAATCTTGTTTCATCACGATAACGCACCAGCGCACACGTCAATCGTTGCGACGGCTAAAATCAACGATCTAAAGTTTGAATTGATGCCGCACCCTCCTTACTCTCCAGACCTAGCCCCGAGTGACTATTTTCTGTTCCCTAATCTCAAAAAATGGCTTGGCGGTAAGAGATTTGCGGACAATGAAGAAGTAATCGAAGCTGTAAATGGTTATTTTGAGGAGCTTGACGAATCAGTCTATAGAGATGGCATTAATAGACTGGAACACCGCTATGAGAAATGTATCAGCCTTGGAGGAGATTATGTTGAGAAATAAAAAAAAAAAATTTTTAAAAACCTTGTTTTTCTTGGTCAGGCCGGAAACTTATCAATCCACCCTCGTATGTCTGATAGTTTGGATCCTACTAGCACAAATTGTACATTAAATTTAATAAAATAATGTTCTTATGTAGGAGGAATTGAAAACATTGCACAAAAGATGATTTAATAGCCCATGGGGACCAGCAATTCGACTTTCCTATCAACGTTTAACATTTGTTTTTAATTTTATGCTGCACTTATAGTAAACATTCTTTCAGTACTTTTTAGCATTTAGAACTAATATGGGATCTTATCACATGCTATAGAATAGTTAAAACCAATAAATAATAAATAAATTCAAACAGTTAATAGAAAAAACGATAGAAAATGAAAAGAGTGCGTACCTATGTAGAATTCGAAGATTTAGGAAAAACTTTTGACAGAGTTAAATAGGACACGAAGTTAAATATACTAAAAATATAGGGATGAGATACAGAGATAGAAGAGTGATACTTAGCTTGTATAAAGAACACCGGCAGTTGAAGAACTAGACATTAAAGACAGTACCACTGTACGAATAGATACAGAGGCACAAATGATTAATATGGTTAGATTTGGAGATGATATAGCAGTATTAGCATCTAGCAAGGAGGAGTTAGAGATAGTCTTAAATAAAATGGAAGCGCTATTGATAAAACAGTATTGTATGAAAATAAATAAAAGTAAAACAAAAGTATTGGTATGCAAGGGAAGACAAAGTAGGGAATGAGCGAATATAAAGATAGGAAATAAAAAATTAGATGAAGTGGTTGATTTTCAGTACATTTCAGGATGGAAGGATCAGTAGAGATATAAAACAGAGGATAACGCAGGGTCGAGTCACCTTCAATAAAAAGAAGCCATTTCTATGTTCGTGAACGGTTCATTTAGAGATTGGAAAAAGATCGTCAAATTGTATGTTTGGAGCGCGGTGCTGTACCAGTGCGAAATATGGACAGTGGGCGCGGTTTTCCGAAAAGGTTAGAAGCGTTCGAAATGTTACAAATGAATGATGAGGATACCATGGATAGAGAAAGTTAGAAATGAAGAGGTATTAGAAAGAATAGGAGAACAGAGGACTCAATGGATGTCAATAACAAATAGGCGAGATAGGTTGGTAAAGCACCTTCGGTGGTATGAGGGTCTAGTCAGAAACATACTATTATAAGCAGCAAAATTAGTTAGGAGGAGTAAAGGCAGACCTAGATTAGTTTACTGTTCAGAAATAGTTAAGAATGTGGGATGTTCTTGTTTTAAGGAAATGCGAAGATCAACTCAGCATAGGAAAGTGGTGCACGCTCAACCACTCTTAAAACAGACGACCTTATGATGATGAGTAGTAAAGTATCAAAACATTATCAATAAGTTTGAAAAACATTTTTAGTAGAGTAGGATTTCTTGCCATAACAAACAAAATTTTCATTAAAGTCACTGTTATTTCTGGTTTCCACTAAATTTTACTGATGTTTATAAGTAATATAATGCACGTGAGAGGATACTACGTTCTTGGATGGAGTATTCTTATTCCACTTGTTAAGAACTTTAATGTAGATATATAGATTCATTTTATTTTGTTTAAATTATTTTCTAAAATTATCATTCATAGTATTAGTATTATTATTATTATTATTGTTATAGCCAACAGTTGAAAGCAGGTAATATGTATTCGTATCCATGGAAACATGAATCTCATTATCTTGGGGGTTTCCAGATGTACCTAAGTATTTTTGTAACCGATCGGTCAAACCCTCTAGAAATTAGAAATCAGAGAGATAGCAACTGACCTTTCCACGGTGCACACCACTTTTAACTACAGCTGCTTTATAGAGTTGCTATAAAATATAATATAGTTGTTGACGAAACTTCTCCGAAGGATTTATCAATAAACGTGTTCTAAGTTACCAGTGTCCGTTTTATTTTTATTATAAGTGGCAACAACTAAAAAGCGAATCCTTTTTTTTGTGTTGCAAATTGCCAACGTGCAATTCATCGCTAACACCACTTTAGTACTTTTTGGCACGGCAATTACACTGATATTAGTGATAATTTTGTTTGCAATTGCAAGAAATCTTATACTATACTGGCAATACTGTTCAAACTTATAGATTTGTTTTGACAATCTCTCGGTGTATGTATGATGATCGCTGTTGGTAACAGTTTTTCTAGAAATACTTAAAAATGACTAAATTTTAACGTACATTTTGGATCTATATAGTTTTAATATAAGTATTAGCTATATTACATACGTTGACGAATAATGTTCATATTAATCGCCTAAAAGGTTTTTTCGTGGAAACCAAGTTCGTTTCTTTAAGAGAAGTCTTTTATGTTATTAGATAATGAAATTCGGCGAATTTTATTTGTCTGCCGTGAGCTCACGAAAGCTAATATATCCCCTTAGAAAGCAGCCATCATCCAGGTATTCCCGTGGGAGACGGTAAAAGATTCATAATCTGAGATTAAGTAAGAAAAAAGCGATTTCGTTTGACTAAACGCTTCTTTTGTTTCGAAATTACAATTGCTCCGTCGAGACATTAAGTCGGGACTGATACCCGTACCGCGTACCCTGCACCTACGCCCGTAGCCTCGAGTTCTTTTTCTTGAGGCAATTTCGGCGAACACGGTATCGCATTCTCTTTCTCCGTACTAATACTTAACGAAACTCGCTCTTTCTCTGCCGTTATCTTCGTTTATTACGAAAATATGAAAATGCGACATGTGCTTTTAACATACTCTTCAACCGATAAAAAGTTATACGAGAACACTTACAACTACTCTACTACCCTCAAGGTAGCAATGAAGGAACTAGAAACGAGTTAATGAATTTTGTTCAGCATATCTACTAAAAAAGTTTTATACGAAGCGTCTCAAAAACATTATTATTAACGTTATTACATGTTATTCTCGTTAAGATAAGATAATTATGCTCCATTTATTTAAATTAGTACTTGAAAGTACAATGAAACTTGTGAATAATTCTTTATGTTGTTAGACGAAATAACTGATCAAACAGACGATGGCTTCCACAGCATAAAACTCAAGTTCAAAGGTTTACTGTCAGAAATCTTTAAAATTAAAACAAGCGTAACATAGAGACACAGACTTTAGCCTCTTCTTTTTAATTGTGTTTCTGACAAAGTGGATTGTCTGACCTTCGCAGATAATGTGGTTCTGTCTAAATCACTTGAGCAGGCAAAAAATCAGATCGCCCAGCTCCAAGAACGCGAAAATAAAGCAGATCTACAAATCTCCTTTAAGAAGGCACGCCACACGACTAATACCGAAATAACACCTAAGTGGACGACCGTGAAGAGAAATAAAATGCAGAAAGTAGAGAAATGTAAATATCTGAAAGGGTAGATAAAAAACAATTTTTCAAAAAAAGTACTAAAGTGAAGAAACAGTAGAATGAACCAAGCATAGGAAATAACCAACCAATAAGAGGAAATTCTCGCTCAATCCAAGACTACGAGACACTAACACGAGGCAGTATTTCGTTCTGAAGCTCTATACTCATAAACACAGAAATAGGAATAGTCAAACATATGCTAGAATTAGAGGAAGTTATTGGGACTCTAAAGAACAGACGATAGATCGTTTATAGAGGTTTAAAAAAAAAAAAATAAGTTATCAAAGCCAAAATGGGGCAAAAGCTCTTTATTTTGTAAAAACTGCTATCGAAGTTTTGCCCTAAATATTAACAAACTAGATAGGGAAGCTTTTTGAGACCAATAAGTCAAAAATACATTGGCACTACGAAGTTAAAAATATACTTGGAAGAAATGGGAATAGAAGAAACGGAAGTCACTGATAAGACAAATATGCCAACAGCTTCCGAGAAAAAAACACCATGACCCAAGAAAACCAAGAAAATGGATAGGGAAAGAATGAGATCAAAGCTTAAAAGTAGCTGAAATCTATTTAGATGATCTAGAAATGCTCCAAACGAAGGAGGAAGTTTATTTTATTCATTAATTCGGTATTAACTCGGGAATAATTGATTAAGACTAGGGACGTATAACCTAAAATGTAATTGTCAATTCTAGCCTCCTTAATGGTACCTACATGATAAGACACGTAATTTTGAATTAAAGGGTAATTTTATAAAAGGAAAGCATATGAGAAAAAATTTCAGATAGGTAGTTAATTTCTGAATATATTAATTTTATGAAAATTACACCATGTGGATAATAGATACAGGTAGCCTTAGCATTCACTCGTTTCAATCTAAACGCATAATTAAAGAATACTCTAATTAAGATAATAGGTATTATTAGGTATATTTAACTAATATCTTAAACGTATTGAGTTATTTTCTAATGTTTGCTGCTTAATACGTTTTTCTACCTGATTGTGAGAGTAAAAACGACGTAGCAAAACCGAAACGTTGCGAACAAGCTGCATTCTGAAACGAACAAAAGGCAATCAGACTCAATTTACAATAAGCGACTAAAAATAGTAGTATATTGTTAACGCTGCGGATGTAAATCATTTCTGAAACGAACACAATGTTTACATAAAGCATTTTCTTAAATCGACTGTTAACTGTTACACCAACAAAACTGCAGGCATGTAGATAAAAGAATAAAACGGTTTAACTGCCGCGTATATTAGTCACAAAATATCACAGAGAGATCCTGTTTACTGCCTTTTTATTACTCCAGTTCCTTTAAAATGATTCTTAGGTGAGTTGTAAACATACGGCAATTTCACGAGCTAAGAAGAACTCTGTTTGAGCTCCGCGCGAGCTGTTCCACGCAATTTTAACAACAAAAAATCAATACCAGCTATGTATATTAGCCTTCAAGAGGCGCGAGAATTTGCGAGCCATTAAAATTTAACAGGTAGGAATTGTAGCAAAAAGTACCTACTTACGATTAGTAAAAGTCTTCTGTGTTATATTATACACTGTTCTTATTTAACCACTGAAGGACAGCAAAATTATCTACTACGATAAAATTAATTAAAGCAGTTTCATCAGTATTAGGTTAACTTTAATTGACAATTAAGAATTAATTTTTTTTCAGTCAAAAATCTGCTTCTGATCGTTCAAATTAATCGATCGTTGGTTGGGATGTTCAATATAGATTCTGAAGTTTTCAATATATAAATATGTAAAAAGTTGAAATTAAATCGAATTATTTTCTTAACTGTAAATTATTCAATTTATTACACCTTTTTATCTTCGAAAGGTGAATAACAAAATTGATACCAATGCACATGAGATAATCTGCTATGATCAGATTTTGTTGATCCAATACAAATACATAGGCATATTATTAAATTAAATATTTTTATGATTGTTGTACATACTCACATAAAATGTTTGTTCTGGATCTCCGCACTCTTACAGATAAAATCTTCGCTGCTCAAGATTCAGATTTTGTTCAAAATTGAGTCATTAAAGTCATAATTTGGATGTTGATGACTGTACAATCATGCAACTGATACAACATAACACAGAATGATTTCTAGAGTGTAAAACGCTTCTTAGAATTGAGTAGCGTTTTTTCGACGCCGCGCCAATCTTTATTTTATAATGCCGCCTGTGCAATTATACGATATTATAGGTAACAAACCAAGTAGTTGTGTTCTGTTAACATTTCATATTTAAGATCATCGTCGATTTCAGTTTATTGCCATTAAATAGCAATAAAAGATGCGAACAAAGTAGATGGGCGTCGGCAGTTCACTCTTTGCAAAAGTCATTACGGAGCTTTTTAAACGCTAGGAAACCTACACCAATACATGCATGCATGTATACGTGTTATTTATGTGACGTAATTGCAGAACTGAGAACATAAAGGGAAAAAAAAGGACACGACCGACTTGTATAATTTTCTTATGATTACACCACGATCGAAGAAAATATTTTCAATGAAACGAGCAGATAGAAACGTCAAGAAAATTAGCCTGAACGATAGCTTTCTGTAATTGCTTGAGGTGAACAGACATATACGCAATCTGAATTATTACACAAATAAAAGTAGATGATTTGATGCTGTTATGATCAGCGAACGTATAATGAAGAAGAAAAAAATTAAATTCTTATTTCGACATCAGTAATATTTAGATGCTGCATGGTGAATGGTGATTTAATTCGTTATTTAGCATAGTTGGGACTTTCAAAATTGGAATAGTTCGCAACAAAACTGTCGCATTTACTTTATTCTTTCAACTTAATAACTTGCTGCTGACAGCACGCCTACTTTTATTCACGACAGACGTTGTAGGGAATATTGTAAACATAGAAAAGAGATGTCAGATAGGAATTGCAGCGGACACTACTAAATACAGTAAAAGTTCCTTATTCGGGTTTTCATTATTCGCGGGTGAAAAAATTGCTGTATTCGCGGCTAAAACTTTCATTATTCGCGGATGCAATCGGTAAACAGAAAAGGATTCGGTGTCATTTATTAAGGGGATTGACCGCAATAGGCCGCTTGTGTCTAGTGTGAATTTTTCCGAAAACATGATTTCTATTCTAAACATTGTGATTTACCGCTGCGAGATAAATATGTGATTTTTTTGTACAATAACAGACAAAGGTGCACACTAACTCGGTACGTTTTTGGTTTTCAATAATATGGTCATTAAAAGCTTTTACAAGTGCTTAAAGCTGATGCTTGTTGTAGGTCGCGTATTTTCAATAGAAATTAAAAAATTAAAAAATGGCCTTCGACAGGCTTTAGAACAAAACTTTATCTATCTTACTACAAAATTTCCAACCTCTGTTCCAAACATTAAACTCATGATATCTAGAACCGATAAGCATGTTGTTACTCTACGGCGCGTTCACTACTGAATCCCCTTAATGTATCGTCATCTTTTGAGTATGTACAGTTGGTACTTGCCGAAGCATTTCTTAACTTAACAAGGGCGAGTTCAAAACGCAGTAAATGACTACTGTCCCAAGTGGAAACAAGAAAGAAGATACATCCATTCCTACAGATAATTTATTGCGGACTTTGCCAATTTTGATCGTCTTGACTATACAATATGGATGAATAGCACTTCTCTTAGCATGGAGTAATTTTTTGGATATTAAAACAGTGTCAACAAACTTTTGTCACAAAAGTGAAAAATGAAACATTAAAAAACTCGTGGGTGTTCAAATCACTCCCACCTACCCCCCATCAACTGGCATTTCTTCTAATTATGTTGTAATCTGGGGAATGCGAGAAACAATCCTTGTCAAGTACAGACAGCGCAGTGAAAACAACAAATAATATGTTTCAAATTGATTGATTGGTAGGTACATCATTCCTGATAACTTTCTCTTCATGTCTGTACTTTGACTCCGTCAACCCTTCAACAAATTCTAGCTACGTCACTGTACAAAAATTAAGAGTTGATCCATACTTTATAAGACAAAACGATCATGAACTTGGTAGGAAAGTCACCAAATTGGCGACGCGTTTTAAGAATAATTACAGATTTTATTCATTAATTCATACTACATATTCATCATTCTTTGTAGAATAGTCGTTTTTGATGAATAAGCTAACATTATTTACGAATTTAAAATATAAAGACGTAAAAATAACGTTCTTGTAGGCAGCCTCTCTATTTTCGATACAAATCGTCATTAATTTTTTGTACTATTTAATCATTCGAAGTAGAAGCAGTAAAAGTTCTTTGAGCATTTTAGGAAAGCATTTACGAAATCAGCCCCTAAAAGTCCCAGAGTATTTTAGAATTCACGAGGGTTGAAAGAAACGAGAAAAGGAGGAACAGACAGAGGAAGCGAGGCGAGGCGAGGCGAGACTATGGTATCGGGCGATTGAGACGAATGATTTACAAATTATTTAATTTTCCGCCCAAACGAGCATGTTTGTTTCCTTGGCTGGTCGCTAACTCCGAAATAACAATTGCTGTTCGAAGAGAACACTACGTATACAAGGCTTTTTGCCGACAGACAGCCGCGAGCTTCTTCGCTTTTTGTTGTACCGTCTCAAAATTAAACTTTTTAAGAACAATGACTGCTCAACCGGAACAATGCAAATAACGAACACCTCGGGCCATCTTCTCCTGCGTAGCTATATTTGATCAATTTTTGTTTCAGCTTCACGATCCGGGGTACTTTTTAAAAATAAAGTTCTCACAACACCCCACCGTCTGCTTATCATCAATAAGATTTAAATATTATTTCTCTTAGCAGCTATTTATAACGCATCTCAAACCTCGTCAGATTTACGACAAAAATCATTCGCTAATTACATGCTACTGCTAATAACAAGTTTGGTAAATTGTGATGTGTGACAAAAAGATTTCAAGAAATGAGTATTTTGACAGCTACAAGAATATTTCGTAATAACACAGTAACAGGTTTATTGAAGTGAAACTTCTTTACGTACGGTAGGGTAAGTTCGTTTCAAGCGAGTTGCTATGTAACGAAATCATGCAACGCAATTCCCCCGCTGTCTGTCCCTATGTATGCTTAGATTTTCAAAACTACGCAACGGATTTTAATGCGTTTTTCTTTAATAGATAGAGTAATTCAAGATGAAGGTTTACATGTATAATATATGCATAATATAGTAGAGAAACACTGATAATTTCAGATGTTTGTAATGTGATGTCGTAAATAAACACATTTTTTTGCGCTTACATTGCAAACGCTGGTTGAACCCTACGAGATAGATCAAAATAATATACTACATATTGTACACCTTAAAAAGGTCTACAAAACAGTCCGCGATGGTATATGTCTATCTCTTAGGGATAACCCACAATAACCATTTTTTATCCTTTACTTCTTAAGGGAAATAATGACTTATTTACGAAGATATTACAGACTTAAAATGCAGGGACATGTCTAGCGGTTGCGGCGGTATCGGCCGATTTGTATTGTCTAATGACAAAAAAGCTGTGATTGTTGTATATAAAGACATTCTATAGTATATTTACTATCAGCATTGCACCCGTCCAAAGCATAGTGTACAAATAATACCATTAAACCAATTCCTTAGCCCCTTTCCCGGTATGTTTGTGTGTTTGAAGAAGTTTCACTTCAGTAGCGTGTTGTATAATTACACGTTGTATTTTTTTTTCGATTTTATGTTGTTTATTCATTTTTACTTGGTATTATGTATAGTAAAGGGATGAAACTATGTAAAAATATAACGAAATGCGACATGAGGGAGAGATCTAAAAGTAGTGGGAAATAAGATGTGTTCGACGATTTACAAAGCATTTCAGCAATCGTAAAGTTATTATATTGGTCACGTCTTCAAGATTACTCTCGAAATCGTCCGTCAAATGAGCGATCTGTCATACAAGAGTTGTTCTGTCCGTTTGTTTGTACCTCTGTTTGGAGATGAGTTCATCCATTACGAGGCGTCCGTCCGAGCAAATATCAGATATCGCATGGGCAGTCGACAAATCGACCCTCTTTTGATTTATTAGCTCCATTTCCGACTATCTGCCCGTCCATTTCTTCATTATGTGTCGAATGTTCTTTCATTCAACGGTGCAATGCGCTGGCGGCAAACTCGAAGGGAGTATCGTGTAGCTTCATTTTGCTTCTTCCCAGCCTGTAAATAATCCGACAAGTGCTAAATGCTACGCAGCTAGATATAAGTCGAGGTTCGCGACCACCACTTACACGTAGCCTTTTCCCGTTTAATCGAATAGACAGCTACGATATAAACTTTCTTACCCCAAACACTCCCTTAATTGATGCTCCGAAGCCTACGCCAATGTTAATGCGTCAATAGTCTACAATAAAAATATTTTTTTATCTCCTCGATGAAAAGTATTAACTCACGTAACGATCATGAGCGTTGAATTTTAAGTTTTTCTCATCAAAATCCAATCCATGCGAAATACGTCAAAGGACATTCTGTGCTTAATGCTATTCTAGGATAACTAACTTTCAATAAACAACACACTTTTGTCGACATTTTTTCTTTTTACGTCATATGAACAAAAATTTATAATTTGATGAAAGTGTAGAGTATTTTTTTTTAACCACGCCTGAAAAATCTGCTTCTCTAAAAACTGTCCAAAACTTACCAGACTCTTAAAATCATTTGATTAACGTGTAATATCCCTCATAAGCTTTAAATTGTCATTAAAATCTTTATTATTTATATGAAAAGATGACCTGAAGTTATACTTCGTTTACTTTCTGTAGCGATGTGACCTTCAGTTTGACCGGCGCAAAGTAGGAAAGAACAGCACTAGGCCAGAAAAGAAAGGAGACAACTCTCGGCCACACTCTTAACCGGTGAGGAGCTTATAATCCATACAGTACTGCACGGAAAAAATGACCATTTTATCCTCTACAATTGCATTGCTCAAATGGGCTGTTATTGGTACCATTTACTACTGAAAATATCAACGAGATGTTTATTTATATTTGAAGACATATTAAAGGCTTTAACGCTTGTTTTCGACTCGCACTACTATTCATGATTGAACAAAACTTTTGGCAGGTACTGTATGAAAAAGTATGTTTAATGAACAAGAGTCGAGAGTATAATGAGCTTTTTTCTCCCTGCCTACGATTTTGCCAGCGCGCATTCAAGACATTGGAAGGGGCAGACCGCTAGAGAAAGTAAATGAAGTATATTTATCCGAATTTCCCTGTACCACGTCGTATTTTTCAGAAGATAATGCCGCCCTTTGGATATAATATACCTATGCACGGTTCTCAACTCGCCAGTAGTGTATATTAGGGTTTAATTGACGTTCTTTTCCGGTATTCCTTATCTGCTTGAGGTAGTCTTTAACTGCTGAGGCACCATGATACCAGAAAGAATGTTTTATTGATACAATAATAAAGTACGGTTGGTTGGCGTAAATGGTTAAAGAAGAGAACATCGGCTTAATCTGCCCGCTGCGTGCTTTTCTATTATGTTGTCAGAATGATACAAACGGCCCCAATAACCGCGAGCATGGGAGACTGCTACTGGACAGCTGATAAACAATACGGCCCTGCGGCCACTGCTGCCTTGATTCATAGTCGATTCCCGTTCTTGCGTACGATCTTTCGTGGTAATAAACGTTATGCGATCTCAGCCAGCAGCGTTGCCACTTGACTTAAAAAAATCCTTAATCCGACAAAAATTACGGTTATACTAACATACAACCTCAGATTAATCAGTTGCTCCTGCTCTATAATAACTATACTCTTCTAGTTGCTTCTTATCTTTGTAGAAATCACAAATGCATGTATCTATACTTTGTTGACCACGGAAGCAAGTCAATTTTATCTGTTGTTACATCACTAAGGATTCCTATTGTATGAAGAAAACAAAAACGAAAACAAATGTTTTTCTAAAACAAAAAAAATTGAAATAAGGACAGAAATATGTGCGAACTTCCCATGCGGCAAAACTCTTAAGTAGAATTGTACAGAGGAGGAGGGAAAAAAGGGAGGAAGAACTCCCAACGAGGGAGGTAATTTTAGCTTTACGGGTAACAATAGAGAAAACGATAGAAAAACGAAAGAGTGCGTACATAGGATTTGTAGATTTAGCAAAAGCTTTTGACAATGTTAAATGGGACAAGATGTTAAATATACTTAAAAATGTAGGGATGAGTTGCAGAGATAGAAGAGTGATACTTTGTATGTATAAAGAGCAACAGGCAGTTATAGAGATGGGGCTGCAACGTAGAGAAGTAAATATTAGGAAGGGAGTCAGACAAAGATCCACACTGTCACCGCTACTTTTTAATCTACACATCGAAGACGCGATCATCATCATTAAAGACACTACAACTATAACTAAAGGTAGACACAGGAGTTAAGAGGAATAGAGTTAGACCTAGAATAGATTACTGTTCGCAAATAGTTGAGGATTTGAGATGTCCTAGTTTTAGGGAAATGCGAAGATTAGCTCAGGACAGGAAAGAGTGGAGATGCGTGTCCAACCAGTCTTAGGACTGACGACCTTATGAATATGATGATGAATGAAGCTCAGAAACAGCCAAAATCAGTACTACCATCATGATTTATATAGCTAATTGAATAGTCTATAACGTAACCTACAGTATGAAATACATATACATATAATCGACACGACATCATAGGTATGTAACTATTGCATTGGCGGATGTTGGTTGTTGTAGGTAATTAATACTGTTAATTAATGCATCAGCAATCGGTATATAATATCGAAAACAAATTAGACGGTTGTTACTTGCAACGTTAATTTGTCAGCTACAGTTGCTACCGCGCAAATCACACAGAGAATATATTTACCACTTTACAAGGAAACACATTGACGTAATTATGAAGCATTGGCAAGCAAGGATAATAAATAATATATGAGATGCAGAAACCCGCATAACCATTACGGGTTACAAATTAAATTCACATTTATTGAAGCACGTATGGAATGTAAACCATAGACACTTCTAGATGCTGAGGACGAATTTACCATTAACTATATTCCTATAGAAAATGAGAAAAAGGGCACTTTGTTCATACAATTTTTGATAATAATTTTTAGCTATAAATATCTAACTAAACACTATATTTTCATGAAATATTAATTATAATCACCACGATTACTAACAGTATTAGCTTTTACTTTAAATTTTCAGTTAAAGCCGCGCGACGCAAAACATGTAGTATCTTGCCTCTAGCTTTCAACAATATATTTGGACTCCAGCCGAGTTTCAACTTGTGACAACAAAACAAAACAAAACAAAAATTACATTATGTACTTACTTACAGTGCTTGATTTTAATTTTTTATATTACGCTTAGGACCGATTCGGATAATTGGCGATTCGGTTAATCGGCGTTCGGATAATCGGCGTTCGGATAATCGGCGTTCTACTGTAATTGTAATCGATATATTTCCTAAAAATAGTCTTTTCATTTTTTATCAATATTTACATGTAACAGATTTCCACAGTTAAATATTTGAAGGTATTTATTTTTTCAAGCAGGTAGTTTTCAATAAACGGATTGTTAAAAAAAGAACGATAAACAATAATCAATCAATTAAGCAAAGTTGCAGTTTGCCGCGTTTGTCGTTAACAGTTACAGAGTGGTATTTGCTAATAGATTTTCGTAGAATGAAAATGAACGATAATGGTGGAAAATCGTTCAACTCATATTTCACGAACCGATGTACTGTTTAATAATAAGCCAGGGGGTTGATTTAGATTACGTTATTAACACTTTTGCGTGGATTCAATCATTTATACAGTTGACACGCGAGCAAACTGGTTTTTGCGTAGCCTTGGGCTAAACGACTTCGCTTTTTGAGCGCCCATTGAACAAAATAAGCGTGAAAATCATTCGCTCAGTTCGAATAAACCTTTTCGGGGCATATGGAGCGTTTTTATTTTCTGTATGTATCTTTATTGCAAACCATTTCAACGCTCAATATTTATCACTTTATTTTCTCTGTTGAAATTCAATGGAATGAAAATCACTCTGAACTAGTTCAGGCCAAAAGCTATTTTTGTTTACAATCTCCCAACGTTTCGCTCTCACACGAGGAACTTCCTCAAGGCATCTGCCTTTACGAACTATACAGCTACCCTGCTGGAAACTCAAGCACATATTCTAAGGGATATTATACCTTTATACCTAATTAGTGGATAATGCTTAGTTCCCTCCCATATACCTACTTTTAATTAGGGTTAAAATTTTCGATATGTCGAATTCCCTCCTAATTATACATCAATTGCCTTCAAATGGAGGCGGATGACCTTGAGTGCTAATTGCTACTATAAAGTCATAAAGAGGGAACTCGGCTAGTACCCGGGAGGGAATTCGACTATCTATATTTTAACCAAAACTACCTGCGGGAGGGAATTCGGCATCACCGTAATTAGTTTCTCTTGTTTTTCGCAATTTTACTCTTCGCCTATTTTTGACAGCACGAGCCACCACTGGAAACTTTTATTAATTTTAATACATTGGTGGACCCATCTACCTACCGAAAGACATTTTCATACTACTATTAACCAACCGTGTGGTTTTACTGTATTTCTGAAGTCATTTTGTGTGCTTTGCAGCTACAACTTCAGGACAGATTTCATCTGAAAATCTTTCTTGAAACATTTTTACTCTATGCATTTAATAATATAATGTTCATTAATTTATACTAACCCGCGCGTGTTTTAACCACAGTACTCTCTACTATTGTTGCAGTTCCAGGCCCGGACGCCCGCCCAAACGTGCGCCAGTAGGACTTAGCTTAGCTGCCTCCCACCAGTATCAGCACCAAATTAAGAAACACAGACTGGAGAACGGTGACTACTCCCCTTACGAAAACGGGCACATGGGAGGTAAGTTTTTTTTAATTATTTATTCAATATAAACACGTAATAGAAGTTCATAAAAATGAACTATGATTTCCAAATTATGCCGATACGTTTTCGCAAGTTCTATGTAGTCGTTCGAGAAGGTAATAAATAAATATTGTATGAGTAGAAAGAAACTGGATTTCTGGATTCTAAGCGTAACATTTTCCATGACAGATCACAGTGGTATCAAAAGTGTTCGATGTTTTATATCCTATCACAAGGGACATCTTCAGGAACTTCATGTTGTGGATGCAGGATTTCCAATGCTGTTGCTGAACAGTTCGCCAAGAGCGTTGGAAGCACTACCATGATCCGTCATAGAGCTTTCATCAATAAGACGCAGTTAGAATCTGGAAATCCAGTTTCTTCAGATGACAACCGTGAAAGCCTAAATCAACTTCTAAAGCAAGAATAGGTTTTACAGGTTTTTCTGTTCAAACTCTTCAACTTATACTTTATTACACCAATAGGGGGCAACATTATTTAAAGATAATAAGAAAAATACAATTTTACATCTAACTTCTCCTTTTCATTGTAAATGTCATTATTATGGGTACAATAAGAGAAAACGGATAAGGGAATGCCTCATGTAGCGTGCGGATCTTGTTTGACTTCTCCATAAATTCCTCATTTGGAAATCGACGATAGTGAACTGATGTGCCTACACTATTAGGGTCTTATTAGGCAAACATAA
Organism: Agrilus planipennis; assembly: GCF_000699045.2. Classification (NCBI taxonomy): domain Eukaryota; kingdom Metazoa; phylum Arthropoda; class Insecta; order Coleoptera; family Buprestidae; genus Agrilus; species Agrilus planipennis. Next base: position 465,221 of record NW_020438934.1, read on the forward strand.
CACAAGTAGGTATGACAATTATTATGGGAGTTCGATTAGGCAAACTTTAAATATATCTAACTACTAACATGTGAATATGATTGTAAACTGTGTTTGAAAATGATGAACTGGTATAGTCGTATAGCCGATTTTGATTCTACCAAGAATTTTTAACTCGGCGAGCAAAATTTTTCCTAACGAAAGTCACATAGCATTCAGAATGATGCATGTGAGACAAAAGGCATAATATACCATTTGATTTCTTTTGGGGCAACTACATGGGGTCTGAACGAGGCAACGTCTAAAATAGGGACCCTATTTATACCTTCCCAAAAATTCTAGTCGGGTAATGAAATGTTATTATTAGGTAGGATTATAGAGTTACGTTGTCATAGACAGGCAGACGAAAACACTAAACCCTTAAAAGTAAGTTGCGCCTTCATTAGGACATGGTATTCTTCCTTCATATGTTTACAAGCACTTTTAATTAACTAAATAACGTAAGAGTGACAATTTGACAATTGATAGCACACATATTACATATGTAATTATAGCTACAGCATCATATTTGTGGTAGTCTCCCTCATAAAACTGATTTTCATGACATAAAATGGTGCGAATTAACGAATAAAATTTAAAAATCCCAATAAGGGATCGAATTGTGGGGTGTGTTTTTGCTTGAACACCATGGTTGTTACACCTCGATAGGTTGCAGTGAAATTCCATTTTCGTGACGTCGAGCAATTAAAAGGGGAAAAGTGCGCTGGAAAGCAACAGCGATCCGTGCCTGTTAAACTTAATATACGTACACTCAACATTTCGAGGGCAACAGCAGAAGTGGATTAAATAGCAATTTTATTTCTGATACAATCTGCAACTGACACGAGAGCAATGGGATTCAAAGGAGGCGGTCTTACGTGTTGCTCATGATTACTAGTAGACGAAGTCGGTTGCAAGTCGATTCGTTAATTCCATCACAGTCGATTTTGCAAGATCGTTTCAAACTGGAATTTAAAATATCGCAACGTGCATTTCTGTTTGGGTTTTTTGCGCAGGTGCAAGGGTTACTTTTTCGTAAAAAGGACCATTACAACAAATTTCATATTTACTGTAGATTACTGCAAACGATCGCAAATAATTTAATTTTCTTTGCCGCTATAAATATTACAGCATCGATTAGGCTGTTCTTTTAATAAGTACATAATTGATTTTGAATATCGACTAGCTATAGAATCCTCGAGTGGTTACCTTTTTAAGGGGGTAGGAGAACTGGTTAGAATGAACAAACGCGTGAAGGAATCACATTTCAAATACCATCAGTAAATAATCCTGTATTCTTTGTACGAATTTCGTTAATTTTCGTTTAATTTACGCTGGATTTCACCCCTATTACTTTTGATCATTATATGGTCGTCAGTTGTAAGACTGACTGGACACGCACCTCCAATCTTTCCTAATATTCTGAGCTAATGTGTGCATTTTCCTAAAACTAGAATCTAATCTAGGTATATCTCTACTTCTCTTAACTCTTGTTCCTGCTTTTAATATGTGTCTGACTAGACCTTTATGCCTAAGAAGATGTCCTACCAACTTATCTCTCCTATTTCTTATTGACTTCCATAAAGTCCTCTGTTCTCCTATTCTTTCTAATATCTCTTTATTTCTAACCTTCTCTATTCACGGTATCCTCATCATTCGCCTGTAACACCACATTTCAAACGCTTCTAACCTCGCCGCGCTCCAAACATATACCTTTAACAATATTTTTCGACTTTCTAAATTACCCTTTCGCGAGCACAGAAGTGACTTCTTTTTGTTGAAGGCTACCCGACCCTGTGATATCCTATTTTGTATATCTCTAGTATTCCTTCCATCCAGGGTTGTCTGACTTCCAAGACATCGAAAATCAGCCACAATTTCTAATTTTCCATCTCCTATCTTTATATTCGCTCCTTCCCTACTTTTTCTCCCTTACATACCAGTATTTCTGTTTTACTTTTATTTAGTTTCATATAATACTGTTTTGTCAACATCGCTTCCACTTTATTTAAGGCTACCTCTACCTCTTCTCCTCGCTAGATGCTAATACTGCTATTACTTTTGTAATTTATTTTTCTTTAATGTCATCTGCAAACATCTAAAAACTCGGTTGATGATCTTCACACATGTCGCTGATTTTGATGTTTTAATTTTCTATTCGGAAAACGCGAAACTGCTTTAACTGTTTCTTTACCTTAATTTACGTTATACTACCGTGTCTATGCTAACACAGGAAGTGTAATTATAAAATTTTATTTTTGTTTTCTTTACGCTGCACAGCTATCGTTACAATGATCAAGCTCACCTCGTATTACAATTGTTGCTTGAGAAAAAAAAACATTCATTCACATCGCTACGTCCACCTGACAGCCACAATAACAAGTAAAAGAAATGGTTATTGTTGATCCTAATGCAATTCTAATTCTCAAGAAATTACAAGTTTCACTTGTTTTTACATTCATAAAATCTCAGAATTGTAAATGATATCGCAGACATTGTTCTTTGGCTATTCGACTACAGTTGTACCTATTTGTTTCGAAATACTTTGGAAATTATTAATAAGGATAAGACAAAAGGCATAATACCTAATTAAAAGCACGAAAGCATTGTTAAAACAATGCTTTAACAACTTTGTTTTTTAATTTTTAGATTTTTAATAATTTTTTACTCCTTTTTAAGACATCCTATTTTACTATTTTACCCATATGTTTTGTTCAATTATCATGTCAAAACTAAAAATAAATGTTACTGTTACTTGCTGCTTCATTTATTCAAAGATCAGGAGCATATTTGAATTTACTTAGAAACAGTTGTAATAAAATGACTGAAATGTTTACGAATGCAATTCCATTAAACTATTTGGATCGTTTAAAACGCTATTATCTGTTAGTATCATGCATTCCCTCTGAAAACACGATTTCAAACGCTTAATAACATACACTTTACAGCTGTCAGTACTCCTATTATTGTGAAAGAAATCGAAGCTGGCTCGATTCGTATCGCATGCCACTCTCCGTAATCGTTTTAGAGAAGCTTTCGAAATTAAAATGACAGAAGTTAATTATAAGAAGGGGAAATGCATCACTATTATTGTATCACTTACATTTAGAAAGGAAATATTTTTTTAACTAGAAACAGTAGCAAGGATGTGATGACTAATTTATTTTAAGAATAACAAATATCTTAAAAGAAAACTCCATTTGAAAAACTTTCGCCGTGGCTACTCGACCGTTAACGACCAACTACAGACATAAAAAACGTATATATGACGTTAGAGATCTTCATTAACTTAGTCCAATGTTAGTCTAAAAAGCATCATCATTTATAAAGCATAGAAAACGACGGGTCCGCTGCGCGATGAGCGACTGCGTATCAATTTTCGTACTAGCGGTTGCTTACTGCGCAGGAAACCATCGAAAAAAACTCAACAGTCACTGGCTGTACAATTTAAGGAAGCCACGTACCTGCTGCTCCTATCCCTAACTGTTTTGATTAAAATAACTGTTCGGAAATTAAATATTTGCAAACACACGAGAAATAAGTGAAATTAACTTTTGTAGTAGTACCACTTAGGCTAAACTCAGAGAACCGATCAAACGTTGTCGCTCACCCTGATTTTATTAGTCAACAAAACCAAAAGGTCACTAAGATCGTTCGCGTTAATCGAGGAGGTTAGGGCTCAATAAGTACCAACAGTGGAGTTTTTACAATAAAACACAGAAAAGTTCCAATACGTTTAATTTTCCAGATATTCCTATTAGAAAATCAAATAAACCAAATTAGGTATCATTAGAATTTTTGGCTTAATATATATTAAAATCTTAATGTGGTGAGACAATTCTAAAGCGCGATTCTAATAACTCAGCGATAATAGATAAGTCGAAGATGATTACTCTGTTGGTTATTTTCTCCTTTTATTTAACTAGTAATGCTTGCAAATTTTTGGAATTTCAAATTAGGATACTTCAAAATATTTTTCTCTTTTGAAATCCTGAGACCAGATTCGAGATCAACATAGCAAACCACGCTGGAAAAGATATACCTGGTGTACGTTTCCACGTTCTCATGTAGGAAATACCGGACTTGAGAACAGGCTTAAACTTGGACCAGTAGTGGGAAGACAAGCTTAGGCTTGTCAATAATCGTCAAAGTTCAGTCAATCGTCAGATGCCACAGCCAGGTACATTAACGTTTCGTTAAGTTTGGTCAAATACTTGGGCAGCGAACATTAGGTTGTCAATACTGGTCCAAAGTTCTGGTAATCTTTAAATGCTAAGGTTAGGTTTATTAACGAGTCTGGCCAATACTGGACAATCAGGTATCATCATCATAAGGTCATCAGTCTTAAGACTGGTTGGACACGCACCTCCACTCTTTCATATCCTGAGCTAAACTTCGCATTTTCCTAAAACTAGAACAGCCCACATCCTTAACTATTTGCGAAGAGTAATCTAATCTAGGTCTACCTCTACCCCTCCTCACTCCTGTTTCTGCCTCTAATATGTCTCTGACTAGACCTTCATGCCTGAGAAGGTGTCCTACCAACCTATCTCGCCTATTTACGTTTGGATTAATGTTTGATAAAGTTTCGAGTATCAAGGTTAGGTATATAAACGTTTCGCCAAGCTACATCCAACAAGATGGTATGCGCCGCAGTTACCAGATCTTAGATTAATTTTGTTCTGACTGAGAAAATTTTAGGCTAATATTGTTCATCAAATATTGCCATAATATTGGCTGCCCAATTCTGGGGTAGGGTTGCCCACCAAGTTTTGGTTCGGCTTTGGCTGGGAAGTCGTGTACCAAGCTTGCTGGCTTGGCTTGGACCTAAGTAACAAACCAGACATTTGTTATGCTCGGACCAGAATTGAACAAAATTGGACCTGTTGTGATTTCCTGCATTTATAGGCTCTTGTACCAGAAAGGAACAGCTGACAATTTTTGAGAAATTGTTTTATGATTAAAAATAAAATACACTATAAAAATAATTATCATCGAATTAAATCTACGACCATTTTAAAGTACTTGTAAATTGCTAAGCTTTATATTCTTGTGTTCGGTAAATGGTCGTATTCTTGAAATAAAATCTCATTAATGATAAGAAAACGACCTGAGTGAGTGCAAATGCGTATAAGAACTTAATGGAAAGTAAATAAATGAGCGTAGTTTGATGGTGAGCAGTTCGTTTTACATACGAAGAATCGCATTATTACAGTAAAAAAAATCGAATACACATCTACACCACATTTATACATACGTTTGTGTGTATGCACGTATATAAAATATAATGGAATTACGTGTATTATTTACGGTGATGTTCTCAGAAGTGTTTCAGATTAACCACATTAAATGACCGACAGATAGACAGACACAGGAATAATAAGAGCCCGGCGCAGCACCGCTTTTCAAACGTGACAACCCGTAATTAGAGAACTGCTGAGCATTAGTAATAACGTATACCATCATTTTATGGTAGCGGAACCCATGCTAACCTATTTGATTTTAAACGGTACCAATAAATAAAATTGTGGTTTCTTTAACAAAAGTCAAAAAAAAACTTTCGAAAACCGAAGACCACATTCAGAAATTACGTTGGAAATAACTACCCCAAAGTTTTTTCTTTTCTATCTCCTATTTTATTGATTGTATAATGCATTTACTTGAAAAAAGAGGGGCGGGGTCTACCAAACGTTATTCTGATTCAATTGATCGATGGGGGGGGGGTATGTTAGTGCCTGAACTACGTGGCCTTTTACTGTTTAAGATTTTTATATTTCCAACGAATAAGATGACGTATTTCCTGTGGTAGACAGAATAAAAGAATCACCACATCCGAATTTTACTGTTTCATATTTTTTTGAATAAACAATTACAATAAAATTTTATTTTTGTTTTCTTTACGCTGCACAGCTATCGTTACAATGATCAAGCTCACCTCGTATTACAATTGTTGCTTGAGAAAAAAAAACATTCATTCACATCGCTACGTCCACCTGACAGCCACAATAACAAGTAAAAGAAATGGTTATTGTTGNTTTTGAATAAACAATTACAATAAAATTTTATTTTAAAAAATGTTACAAAGAACACATTGTTTTGGGGGAGGGTCTAAGGGTAAAACCATGGTAGACCGTAGGGAGAAGGGGGGTTGAAAAGTAGCTAAAAAAGGGCCATACGGTTTATATACAACCCCTAAAGGAGCGGACCGCCATACTGTTGCTAAGGTGGTATGAATATGATTTTTGCAAATGCGTAAATGTCAGACAAAAAAATAAAGAAAAAGGAGACACTTTTTACTAGTTATGCCGACAAGAAAAAGGGATTTTATTTTGTCCGATTCCGACATTTATTTATTAACGGTTATAGATTATCTTCGGACGTTTGTTTTAACGACCCGTTTAATTATTATTAGGTCTGGGTTTTACAAGGCCGTTTTAGTGCCACATATAGTCGCCGTAGCTTTTATTTTATCCCCTTATTTATCGTGTCATAAATGACAGTAAAATTGGAAAAAATATTTGATTAGTTCTCGAATTATAGTTCGCGTATGTGTGTAAGTGTATTAATAGAATATAATACGTTGCCTTATTCGAGTAAGTTGTTTCAGTTCGTTTCATTAGTGACTTTATTATATCATTTCTGACTTCATATTACGTTTATTACGTATTTTGGCGTATGTTCCAAGTTAAGCGACTTGGAGCACAATCGACACTTTATTATAACTGAAATACAAATCTAACCAAAAGGGTCAATTCAAACGTAATAACAACAAAATCACGGTATTTCAAATTATGTATAAATTTTCTGTTACAAATTCCTTTTTAAACTTTAAAGGGAACGTACTCATACTACGTTACCCATTTCTTGTTTTATAATTTTTCACTCTCCCCCTCCCTGCCCTTCTCGGTGACCACCCGTAGTATATGGCAAGACCCCCTCCCCCTCTAGTCTTCACATAGTAAACCATAGAAACGGTTTAAAAAAATTGCAAGTAGAAAGTTTTGAATATGGTTCGGAAAAGAGCGAGATTTCCCTAGAGGATATTGACTACGTGACGAAAACATAAACGCCCCTCATCCCGTTCCTGTGACCAAGCGTGGGATTTTTGAAGACCCCTTCCCACTGATGTATCATGTAGTATAAGTGTAAAACTTCCGTCTTCTGGCTTTTCCGAAAGCATAGCTTTTGCTTCTTGGAGATCGGAGATGACTTAAAATGTTCCAATTATGAAGAATTTACAAAATTTGGGAATGTGTTTTACACATTTTTTTTTATAAACAAACAGTTTACAGGTACGTAACGGGGAAGTGGGCGCGACGGAAAAGAAAAGGTTGAAAGCTATTGAAATGTGGTGTTACAGACGAATGATGAGGACACCGTGGATAGAGGTTAGAAACGAAGAGGTATTAGAAAGGGTAGGAGAATAGAGGGTGCTATGGAATAAGAAATAGGCGAGATGATATAGGTTGGTAGGACACCTTGTCAGGCATAAAGGTCTAGTCAGGGACATATTAGAGGCAGAAACGGAAGTTAGGAAGGGTAAAGGTAGACCTAGATTAGATTACTGTTCGCAAATAGTTAAGAATGGGTTGTTCTAGTTTTAGGGAAATGCGAAAATTATCTCAGGATAGGAAAGAGTGGAGGTGCGTGTCCAACCAGTCTTTAACCTCACGAGTTTGAGAGCTACCGATTCGAACTGATCATAAAAGTACAGCAACAATATTGGATTTAGAGCCTCACCTATAAGAGGGTGTAAGAAAAGCCGGTTGACCCCCCAAGTCGAAAAGAAGAACTATTGCACACCACAACTTATCCTACCTTATTTAACCCAAAGTTATTTTAGTTTGTGTTATGTTAGTTCTACTGTATAGAACTATCCTTTAAATTATGATGTGCACCACAATTATAGACTTTAATAGTAAGAAATTCCGACTCAATGCTAAATAAAAATAAATAACGAAACAGTACAGAGAAGCAGACGATGGATTAATAAGAAGTTGATAATAAACCTGTTCTTGTGAGTTTGTGAAGTCATATTATTATTTGGTCCAGTCATTATGTTTTTACAGCATTCATCGGAAAAATTAAACGGCTTCCACAGCTATACGGTTTATTGAATAGGTTAACGGCGTTTTTTTAAGAGGGCGCCATCGGGATATTAAGGGCCCAGAAAAAGTTGCTTTGCAGCCGAAGCCGAAGAACCCGACCAATAAAGTAATAAAATCAAAGAGTAATTTAATTATATTTATCATCTTTTATGAGTAGCCAATAAAAAGTTAAGCACAACACTAAAGCTGGACTGTATAAGAGGGGCAATCTAACGTAATATGTTTAATTATGGTCCAACCTAATAAAAAGTTGTGAATCACAGAATCATCAAGTGTAATTGCTCGACCGAAATGAGAAACTCGCTCGTAAACGCATCTTCGGAAGTGTTTATTTTATTTCTGTTATAGCACTTTTGTACCGTGTTTTCGTTCCGTTTTTATTCTTACCGAGCGTAAAGATTATTTCTTCGAACTTGGCTCAAAACAAAATTCAGAACTTCAATATTTTCCCAAACAGTATCCTCATAATTGCGCAACTTCTTCACCCTTGTGGTCTATAAAAACTGCACAATCATTATCTTGTTCAGGCCACATTCATAATATCATAATGTCCCACTTACATTGGTCAGGCACACACACTTTCAAGCTTTATTATAAGATTAAATTAATAAGCGTAAATAAAACAAAATGCTTTATGATATGTTTCAAAAAGTTTTAAAAATAAATGCTGTAATGATTTTCAAGAAGATAGCTAGTGACACAGTAAAATTTATTAAATTAATAATAAAAGTTTTTTTTTAATTTAAATTAATACNCTAATAGTGGTCAATGTTAATATGCAACATCAACTTGAAATCACTTTTCGATTTTGACCTACTACAAATTTCCTCAAATTAATGAGGAAAATATTTTTTTGACAACAGCAAGAAAAATATTTTCCTCATTAATTTGTTGCTGTTGTCAAAAAAATATTTTCCTCATTAATTTGAGGAAATTTGTAGTAGGTCAAAATCGAAAAGTGATTTCAAGTTGATGTTGCATATTAACATTGACCACTATTAGTAATTTAAAAAAATGTCTTTCTAGTTTTAGTTTTGCTCTTGCTGACATAGTCTCGATCTTGGTCTTGCTCATTTAGTCTGATACGTTTTTTTTAAAGCACAAAGTTTTCTATTTACCGACACCAGAAGTAATAACTTTTCGTTTAGGCTTGCATATTTGGTCTTGGTCTAGCATATTCGGTCTTGATTTTAGTCTTGGTCTTGTTCGTTTGGTCTTATACATTCGCAAGGCTAAATGGGACACCCCAACACAAAAAATGTAAAAAAACTTTTTATTATTGGTATTATAATGAATATTCTTCTGATAAATGAATTTCCCTTAACACAAAATTTTAAACTATTATATTACGAGATGACAACTTGAAAAGGAAATACTTATAGAATTGAAGACCGAGGTAATTTTTTCGATTACTGATTTTGCAAAGGTTTTCTTACTGTAAATTGTAATACCAATTGTATTATTTACACAATGCCAGTGCTATTCATAATTTTGTTTTAGAAAGTTATTTGTACGGTTTTATCGTAGCGCCATTCTCTGTTGAATAATTCAGGTTTAATCGATTTTTGTTTTTGCCACAGCGCGAATAGTTGGCGTAATGAAATGCGTTATTTTTGTTAACATATTTCCACTAGACAGTGCAGAATTAGGTAATGGAAAGAAATGTCATTTCGGAATAAACATAACGTCAATGAATGCATTCCTTTTGGAATTTTAAAGATTTTGCAATCTTCAAACACCATGTACCAACCATAAAAACGGACAAAATCGAAATCGTGAGAATTAGAATAAATAAAATAATAATGTATTTGTGTTTAGAAATATAACTCGGGTTAAGAAATAAAGTCTGTTATCTATAAAATTGTTTTATTTACCGGATGAAATGATTCGGAATTTACGAGTAGATTCGCACAAATAACCGAAAATTTACACAAACATTTTGAATATAATAATGATAGCTATGAAGAGTAAATGAAGTATAAATATCATACACGTTTCGTTGATTTTATTAATATGACACATCGTAAATTAAGTAAATTTACCAACTTTAACAAAGTTAAAATAAATGGTAGGTAATTATGATCAAATAACGGAAAAATAATGAAATTATGTTAGAGTAAATGTATCATGTACTAGTTATGGCAGTACCTGTATCCTCAGATCTAGCCATTTACTGACTCCTATATTCAATCGAAATATGTACAACTTATACTGTTCTTATCAAAAGCGATGACCAGAAACAAGACTAATAAGTAATAAAATCATACTTGTATTAGCAACATTAGGACCATAAAATTAGTTTTGATGATAGAAAAAAATTAATAAATTTATACGCTTTTGACAATGCCATCACATTGATGGGTTTTTAAGTGTTCTTTTAATGTTGGATGGTATAAAGCTAGTTTTCAATCATCAAAAGACTCACAATCACAGAATGTATAAAAATAGCAAGTTTGCAAGATTCCTTGAACTTATCAACTGAAATTAAGAAAATTTCATTATTTTGCCCTTATTTAGATACAATTATATTTCCCAATTAATATTTTTTTGCTATCAACCAACAACTGAATAAATATTTATGTTACTTTTTGTCAGCGGCCATGTAACAGTTTTTCTACATCTTAATTTTATAGAGGAAATTGCACTGTTTGTATTAATAATGAATAAATTACAGTTGTAAATTTTATATTTTCAAGATAATGGAGTAATTTCTTATCATTTGTTTTAGCTATTTTAAGATCGGTAAGTTCTAGACAGTATGGTGTTTTATGTTTTATTAAGATTGCATTGTTTGCCCGTTTAATCTTTAAAAGTACATATCTATGTACATGTATGGATGTATCCTTTTCTCAACATACTAAATAAATATAGATCACAATATAATGGTATGCTTTTATTTTGCCACCGCATCCTAGATATATAACGTGTCTGTGTATGTGTATGTGAGTAGATAGGTGGAACTGTTTACAGACGACTGCTTTATCTGACACACATGATTTTTGTTTTTCCTCTTATTATTACCAACCGTTGTACATTTTTGCAAATTATATCAAGGAGTAATATTTTAATTAACTTTTCGCTCGAAAAAATCGTCGTCAACGTTTCTTACTCCTATCTCACGATAAGTCAAATGATGGATGCGAATAATTTGCCTATAGTTGAGACGTTCGAAATTGGTATAGTCCGTAATAAAATTGTCACATTAACTTTCTTTTTTTAACTTATTATACTTCATTTACTTTCTCTAGCGATCTACCCCTTCCAATGTCTTGGATGCGCGCTGGCAAAATCGTAGGTAGGGAGGAAAAAGCTCATTATACTATCGACTCTTGTTCATTAAACATACTTTTTCATACAGTACTTGCCAAAAGTTTTGTTCAATCATGAATAGTAGTGCGAGTCGAAAACAATAAGCGTTAAAGCCTTTAGTATGTCTTCAAATATAAATAAATATCTCGTTGATATTTTCAATAGTAATTGGTACCAATAACAGCACATTTGAGCAATGCAATTTTAGTGGATAAAATGGTCAATTTTTCCGTGCAGTACTGTACGGATTATACGCTCCTCGCCGGTTAAGAGTTTGGCCGATAGTTGTTTTCTTTCTTTTCTGGCCTAGTGCTGTTCTTTTCTACTTTGCGCCGGTCAAACTAAAGGTTACATCGCTACAGAAGGAGTATAACTAGACTCAAGCGGTTTGCTGACAGAACGTCTACTTTTACTCACGACAAACGTTGTAGAGAATATCGTAAACATAGAAAAGAGATGTCTGGTAGGAATTGCAGCGGACACGAATAAAGAAAAAGGAATAACATTACACCAATTAATGTGTAATAGAATCAGATGCAGATAATCAGAATTTGAGCATGTTGCTAACATCGGATTTTAAAGAAAGTTCAACATTCTTAGGAATTTAGGAAAGCAAAAAGACGCTTTCTTAAAAATATAATTCTAACCAGGCAGTTACAAAGCCCTGATCTTTTGCGTACCTAAATAACCTCTAACCGTTGCACCGCTTACTGTTATTCGGTTATCTCATTTCACTTTGTCAGTACTACTCATGAACCATTTCCTAATTTAACAAGAGCGTGTTCAAAACGCATCAAATAACTAAAGCTCGAAATCGAAACAAACAAGAAGATCCGACTGTTTTCAGAGATAATTTATTGGCAACTTTACCAATTTTGATCATCCTAACTATACAAAAATTACTTCAAGAATTTTGAATCACCTCTTAAATTCAAAAAAATCCAGTCTGAATAAGAACATTCAAAGAAAAAGCCTCTTTCTGAGATGCTTTAACAAATGACAGAGATGGTAACTATTACTGACTGAACTATACCTATTAGTGAATTAGTTCGTAACGACGATTAGTAGAAAAGGAAACAGGTAGGTATTACGGAAACCAAAGAGACATAGCAACATCCCTAATAAGAAAATATTTTCGTTAAAAAAATCACATCCATTGCAATTTAAAAAATTTACAAAATAGTTTTCGTATTCGGAAGCAGAAATGAAACAATTTCGATTATCAAAAAAACCAAACCCATTCCCACTAAATCTAACAGCGGGTAAATATTCGAAGAAACAAATTAATATTGTGGGGAACTGAGATACAATTATCAAATATTCGGAGTGTATGGGATTCAAAGGCTCGGTTGTGTTCAAATATTTATCCGTATCTTTTGTCACAGCGATGTGCGGTTGCAAAGGCACGTCGATTATTAAAGCTTTTGTTGCATACAATCGGTAATTAAGGCACAGCCATACATACGTAACGTATATGGCGAAACAACGCGCGCGCGGGGTTATTTTTCGGATGAAGCGATGCGATGCGACACCACACTACACTACACCACGTTGCGCTCCTCGTCGCCCCCTGAATGAAGCGCAAACGAACAATCGTCGGCGTAGTGCTCTTTCTCTCTGTGTTGCCTCCGCCGCCGCGTCGCTTCTGTCGTTCCCAACCGACTTTACCTGCTCGATTAATTGCAAATGCTTTACGTGCATTTAAGCCTTTTGGGAATATTTTTGTGGATTTTACAGCTCTGTCAAAAACATCGAACGTGAATATTTGCAGACATCCCTATATTGATTCCAATTTTCATTTTTTTTATATAATAAAACTACTTTTTGCCTTCGTCTAATTAGTCGACTGACTAATCTTCCTCGCTACCTTTATCAATAANAAAAAATAAAATTGATTCTAATTGAATCAATACAATGATGACTTAAAAAATTTACATTATTGTTTTCAGTATTTAATGTTACTTGCACTTATGAAATGATCAAATAACCTGCGTTATTTTACATTGGAAAAGATATAAAAAAAAGTTAATTTCAAAATTGTTCTAGAACGTTATCATAAAGAAACGAAATAACTTTGGAGAAACTTGCCTGTTTTGTAATGATTATTGTAAAGATTATGAGCTGTTATTTTTTCCGAGTATAGCCCTTATATATCTTTATAACGTATATAAATTTAATTCAAATTCGTTAAGTGTTTTTTGAGAAAAAAATATTTTCCGATTTGTCGTTTTTTCGGAGTTATTCAAAAACCAAAATAAATGGAGGTTTTAAATTTTCAGGATTAACGTATGTTATAACTACCAATATACCATCAAAAAATAATCCAGATATCTCTCTGGGGCCGATTCACTATACTTATCGTCGTATGGCCTTTTGTATTAAATCAAGAAGTTAAGATAAAAAATTTGATACGCACCAGTGACGGGTGGAGAACCGAACATAGAGATACGTATTCTGCTATATGATCCAATCATCAAAGGGTGACATCATCTCTCGAAAATTACTACATAGTATAGAAAAGTTTGTGTAGATAGCTACTTCAACCACCTTTACACATAAATAATAAATAGATAGTCCATATAAGTCCAATAAATACAGCATTTTAAGGGGTATTACGGTTCAAATGATTTTGAAAGTGCGGTTAGTTTAAGAGAAGCATATTTTCGGAAAGACATATCCCACACGCTCACCAAATTATGCATTTTTGTTCGTGCGACATCACTATCATAAAGTCTTCAGTCCTAAGACTGGTTAAACTGTCTTTCTTATCCTGAATTAATCTTTGCATTTGCCTAAAACCAGAAGATCCCACATCTTTAACTATTTGTGAACACTAGGTAATATAATATATGTCTACCTCTACTTTTTTTAACTCCTGTTTCTGCTTCTAATATGTCTCTTACTAATCCTTCATGCCTGAGAAGGTGTCCTACTAACTTTATCTAGCTTATTTATATTTGACTTCCATAGCGTTAGATTTAGGATACAACCAATTCTTAGAAGTTATCTATTTTATTATTAAAAGCCTCCTCATACGTGTTTAGTAGGACATTTTATTGAAAATTATTTTTTTCGTTAGTTTTATTCTTCAAGCAATGTTTAGTGTGAGCGGATTATCGACTTTTTGACACTGGAAAACCTAAAATTTCCCATATGAAGATTGATCATTTGATTTAGCTAATAATCTTAATAACACAAGTCAGCGTTTATTTTTTTTTCTGATGGTGAAAATTATAGACGTTTCTGTAGCTGTTCTGATTTTATACCTTTTCTGTTAGATAGTTTCTCGAGCATTTCAGGGTTAATTTTTAAAGTTTAGTTGAAATTTAATCAGACCTTAAAAGGTTAGTTAATAGTTAGTCAAGATAAGGTTTACCTGGAATTGTAAGTTTTAATTGACTTCAATAAAAACTTTTCTTATAAAATGATAATAAAGTTTTTCATATTCCTTCTAGACTAAGGGAACCTCCTTGAATACTATTTTTCGCTGTATAACCTAAGCTGAAATTAATTAACACGTAGTCGCGACAATATTGAGATTAATAAGTACCTACAAGGAATCGTGACAAGTTCGATAGAAAAATGTTTAACGAAGCTTATTGGCAGAACCTTTATTGATTGTCCTGAATAATTTTTTATTGAACTGAACTTGAGGTTGCATGCAACAGAAAATGTCTTTGGCAGGCAGGTACGTCAATGCATCGACCACCCGTACTCCACCCCAATTGTAACATGATATCATCTTTCAGCATATATCACTCTGTTTACTTTTCATATTCGACTGCACAATGCGTTCAGTTGACCAGTTCGTTTTTCCCTGTCGAATTAAATTAATTCACAGTCGACTACGCTTACGTAACAACTCGAACGAAACCCCTCGTAGTCGGAGGTGGAATTAATATTCATAAAAGCAAATGAAAACGAAAAATTGATGCAAAAGTTCTTCGGTAAAATGTCACTTATTTATTACTTAGTTATTTGGTTGTACTTATCTATGCAAATAAACTTGTAAATGAAAAATTAACTATAATAGTGGACTTTAACTTTTGTGGCATGGTACAATACCGCAGTTACTAACAAAAAATGCCCCTGAAGCAAATGTTAATTATGTGGATATTTAAATAAATAAATATATTACGCGAAATATTAATATTGCTGTGTAACATTAGTAACAAGGAGTTGTTTTTTGAGTAAAATCCAATGTTTGTAATATTATTTTTCTAGAGGAGCTATTTAATAAGCGGTTAGTATTGTCCTTTTTATGTCAATATTGTACTTTCCAATATCTGCCACATTTCCTTTTTTCATTTCGAAAAAATAGAAAAAACATATTTCTTTGTTAAATACAATTAACTTCTTTACTTTATTTTACAGTTATGGTTTAAGTTGCAAAATTTATTGCTTTATACCTACTTGTTTGTTTGTTTAATCACATTTTCCAGTTATACCTATGTCAGAGACATGTACACATTTTGGTTTGCTAAGCAATTTCTTTTTATTAAAAAAACAAATATCTACGTTTAATGTGCGCGTTAAAATAATTCCAAAAAAAATTTGAGAATTCCAATTCCCAATTCAAAAAGAAATCCTGATATTACGCTTTGAATATAAAACATCGGATGATCTTAAAAATCATTAACGGTATGCGTATATCAATCATATTTGTCTGGGATACTGTACAATTCACATTTCATAACAATGATGCCAGTTCAAATCAACATCACGAACAATAGCAGGAACCTCCCGTACACCCTGTATCTCTGTGCACCCCTGCTCGCAAAGGATATAACATGTGGATAATATGAAGCCATAATAGACTGTGCCAAGTCGCCAGTGAAATATCCAAATAAAAAATAATATCGAGTAGTTGCAACTTTACGAGTACGTACGTACGGTCCATCGAACAAACGGATTGAATTTCAATCACCGAATCAGCAGGGTGTTGGGAAGATTACAGACTGTTTCCGATGGACTATGTTAAAAAAAAAATTAAACGTACGAACCTACATTAGTAGCATTCAATTAGTAACTCCCCTACATGTTTAAAACCCATACGAAATTTACGGTTTATTTTATAGTAAGTCTAGTATTATATGATGGGTAGGTTGTTGTTCGGAATTTTTAATTGAAAGTCACCAATATTTTGACGTGTATAAATGCCCATATCAGGTCGTAGAGTCATATATTTCAGATAGGATGGAATAGTAGCTTAACGACCAACGACGAAATTGTTAGGTAAAGGTAAGTTAAGGTAAGAAAAGGTATCCTTGATTGGCGTACGTAAAAATTCGGTATTCATTAAAGCCTCGGTTTCACGCTGATAGTAGTCTCACATGACAACAGCCTTCATATTTCTGCCATAAAAGTGAGATGTCTACACAATAAAGTCTATTGTGACAGTAAAATTAGTAGCAATATGGCCGAAAAGAGAGATTAATTGCAGCAGAAGCCGCTGTTGTTGGTGAAACCATTAAAATCAAAGGTATAGAAAATAAAAAGACTAAGAAAACGTGGGTGAGACAGTACCTAATATACGAGGGTGGATTGATAAGTTTCCGGCCTAACCAAGAGATGACGCCACTAGGCCTACCTTGAGGTGACATTCTATAGTACCATCCTTGGATAGCTTGTAGCTATAGTTTCAGCCCGATCTCCTTGCTAGTGTAGGTTTGACAGCACGCTGAACAAGACGCCTCTGTGGTTTTCGTAAAAATGGAAAAGCAGGAAAATCGTGCTGTCATCAAATACTTTTATTTGAAGGGGTTAACGCCGAAGGAAATTAAAAAAGAGATGGACTCAACACTGATTGAAAGTGCGTGAGATAGCTGAGACCTGTAAGATGTCATATGAACGTGTGCAACATATTTTGCACCAACATTTGCATATGGAAAAGCTCTGTGCAAGATGGGTGCCGCGTTTGCTAACAGTCGACCAAAAATTGATTCGAAAAAACATTTCTACCGCAAATTTGTCATTGTATAAGCGTAATCCAAGCGAATTTTTGCGTCGATTCGTAACCGTTGACGAAACGTGGGTCCACCACTACACTCCTGAAACCAAAGAACAGTCTAAACAGTGGATTGGACCAGGGGAACCAACTCCAAAGAAGGCAAAAACAATTTTTTCGGCGAACAAGGTTATGGCTACTGTTTTTTGGGATGCAAGAGGTATTATATACATTGATTACCTTGCAAAGGGTAATACTATCACTGGTCAATACTACGCAGACTTATTGCAACGTTTGAGCCACGAGGTGAAAATTAAACGACCTCATCTGGCGAAGAAAAAAATCTTGTTTCATCACGATAACGCACCAGCGCACACGTCAATCGTTGCGACGGCTAAAATCAACGATCTAAAGTTTGAATTGATGCCGCACCCTCCTTACTCTCCAGACCTAGCCCCGAGTGACTATTTTCTGTTCCCTAATCTCAAAAAATGGCTTGGCGGTAAGAGATTTGCGGACAATGAAGAAGTAATCGAAGCTGTAAATGGTTATTTTGAGGAGCTTGACGAATCAGTCTATAGAGATGGCATTAATAGACTGGAACACCGCTATGAGAAATGTATCAGCCTTGGAGGAGATTATGTTGAGAAATAAAAAAAAAAAATTTTTAAAAACCTTGTTTTTCTTGGTCAGGCCGGAAACTTATCAATCCACCCTCGTACATTGGTCGCTTCTGAAAGACCAATCAGAGAACTTGCAGTAAAACACCAAGACCAATCAATACAATGTTGAGCGGTTCATTACTAGACTTTTGCTATAAACTTTTGTCTTCACTATTGGTATTTTTTTGTCCAGAATATTCTTTCTTTTAAGAATTATCCTATAAATATCCCACAACAAAGGACACATCGCATGCATTAACGACTATCTGGTCAAAGTTTACATGATGACAGCTTTCGTGATAGCAGCGATCATGATAAGATTCACCTTGAAAATGATGCTTAAAGGATATTAAGATTTAGGTTATGGTAAAAAATGTTTCCCAGATTGAAATATGAAAAGTGCTGTGCACCATTTGGACGGGTTCAACTGGTTTTTATTGTAATCCATTAGGAAGCTATAAATGTACACTAATTATTTATTTAATTGGAGGCGGAAGGTAGGCACTTTTATAAGAAAAACAAAACGCAATTTAAAATAGGTCTGCGAATTTAATGTAACAATACGCGATAAATTCGTCTGATAACAACAGAAAAAAAAGAGTTAATGACGAGCTAGAACTAGCAATTATTCGCTTTCTTTGAACTTCTCACATGGTGTATATATACGCATTTAATGTAATAATTTCTGCATCTAAAATATCATTAACGTAAAGTAATTTAATGTGCTCTTCTACCGTCGGAAACGCAGTACCGACGCTGACATTGGAATGCGTTATCATTTGCCACGATCGCGTTTATAAAATGCACAGAAGTATCTTACCCGGTCATTGTAAACCCATAAAGCATGGAAGATTGACTCGCAACAGAAATCTTAGATGGCATTGGGCTGAAAAGATTAAATTGTTTTCTTTCGCATGCTTAAGCAATCTTCATTCTTGACTCTCGGGTGTTAACACGACCGTGCGTGTGCTTGAAACAATAACTAGCAATATTAGTTTTAAGAGAAAACAAACGTAATTGTAACTGTCTCAGTTTTTTTACACCCTTCAAAACCAAAAACGAGTGAGCAACATCAATGGTGGAAACATTTTTTTTTTTTAAATATACAAATTTAGAAAAACAATCAAAATATTACATATTAGAAGTTAAAACGTTAAGGTGCGATTGTTACACTCTTTGGTAGATGATGGGACCCCCTTTATAAGGGGATAGGGGATGGATGATTTCGTAGAACACTGGGAGCGTTGAAGTAGAAGGATTGGTTGGAGGTGAAAGAATGAATCGGTAATTCTTTGTATAAGCTGATCGTCACGATTGTCGTAGGGTGGCAGAGGGTGGGTAGGTGGGAATGATCCTTCACAGCACTAAAACAGTGTTTGGTTGTAGGGACAGAGAGGTGATGAAGTAGGGGATGGAGGTAAAAAATCGTCGAGTATGGTAAAAGAAACTAAGATAATCTAACTTAATTCAGAGTTAATCTTAACCGGTTAGGTTAGATCACCTACACTTATTGTTAGTCGAATGAGAAAATGCCAAAACATGAATCTTTTGGACAATATTAACACTACCAGCAGGGCCAGATTTTATTTTAATGCCGCCCCATTATCCATATTCTACACACAAAATCGATGAGGGTTCAGAATATTTTTTGACTTTCTACTATAAAATCCACTAAATTGATTTCAGCCCGATTTTCGAAAATATCAGATCTCAACGTTTTAAGATCATATAAAGCTAAAGCTCAAAAAACTACGCCGAATGCTGGTCATCATCATCATAAGGTCATCAGTCCTAATTAAGACTGGTTGGACACGTACCTCCACTCTTTCCTATGCTGGTAATGCCCACAAAATCAGTCGATGGGTTCGATAATATTGTTGACGAAAGTTTCGAAAAATGTTCCTTTTTAACCGACATTCGAATTTTTTTCAAGACTCGATTTTTACCATCCTGGACATTAGTTTGTAGGGCCCCTAGTGTAAATCCAACTCTTTCTACCACAGGCAGTTAAATATCGCACCTTGCAAATTGAAATATTAAGTTAAAACACCCGTAATTTCAATTGACATCGTTTCGCCACGTTTTGACCTATTCCTATGTTATTTTAATTTAATTTTTTATGAATTTCCTTCTAGCATTTAGGTTCAATTTATTGATCATATAAAGTATTGATAGTTTTGTCAGAACAAACTAAAGGTAATTTGAATCCGACCAACTCTAAAACTGTTTACGTAGGTACCTAATACATGAATGTCCCTTGAATTTTTCTTAATTCAGAGCAATGATCATCACTTGAATCGACGGTACAATGTAAGCTGTTATACCGTTACGACCTCTCTGCTCTGTTCAGCATAAAAACCGAACGCGCTAAACGATAAATTTATAGACAATAATTTACTCAAATCCAAATAATAACAACATAACAACCCGAATTATTTGAAATTGCTATAATCAAGCGTTGCGGTCGGTGAGGGACAGCTCCGGCCGTGCGCTTCGACCAAAGCAAATTGTAAATGAGACGGAAAAGAAAATTATGTGGAACTTAAAGAAGACCGCGGGCTATAACCGAACGTGCTTGTCATTCCCGACAGATTTGTGACTATTCATTAAGAATTAGCGAGTACTTATCTGTGATTGCCGGGACGTGCCTACGCTGGGCAGGAATCAACTGCACCCATTGTTTGACAACTGTTATATTACAATATTCTGTATATTAAACACAATTTCAAAAAAATCTTACGTTTGCAGAATATTCATAATATACCAGCTAAGAAACATTTACCTTACATAATACTTGAACCGGCCCTTATTTTGAAATTTTTGTTACTAAATCATTTCGATTTATTGATAATTAGGGGGTAATTCAACATATGTTAAAGCAATCGAAAGTAACACAACTATAATCCACGATTTTAACACGTTCGCTGCTATTAAGAAAAATCATCCCAAACCCTAGGTACTGGCTACACGTTAGGTTTCAAAACTCATCCATTTAAGCCTTTAAGACAACGAATAGCCATTTTATTGGGTTTTAGTCGTGCGGTTTTTTTTTTCGTAAACATTGCAGTGCAATTCAGAATTCAGCAGACGTGAATATGTAATTCGAACTCGAATGATTGAAACCCGAAATATCGACCAATCTTATTATGTTACATAAGTTTTAAAATGATTTTACTTTCTTTTTACTAAATTCTTGTAAATATGATAAAAATATAGACTTCAAAAATTAATGTTGAAAATTAACAAAGAATTCGAATTATTTCTAGAACTTTTTGAACATAAAGAACTATTTAAATGGTACAAGATGACAAATGAGTTAAGTTGATGGATGGCTATAGGGTTTGACCTGTAATAAACGGGTCAGTAAAAAATATATTTCATTGAGAAAGAATTTATTGATTGTCATTAAACTGGTTGAAAAACTTCATTGAAAAATAATAACCACCATTACACATGGTGGTCCAAAAATGTTGTACATCACAAGATTAATTGTAAAATTTTTCGTCTATCTATTTTAGTAGTGAGATCCGATATCTACTAATGGAATGAACAAATAATATTTAAAAACTAAAATAATTTGCAAAAATGATTGTTTTTTAATATTGTTTTAAATAAATAATAAAAAATTGGAATGAGATTCAAGCAGTGTGTAGAGAAATCTCATTGGACGTTTTGATACGATGTACAGAATCTGTGGTGACTCGTACTCAGAATTGTATTGATGCTGTAGGTCACCAATTTGAACAGTATTAACATTTGTTATTTATGTTTCATTTACATTGGACTTTCAGCTTTCTATTTTCCTGAAATTTAACTTTGTAGAACGGTAAATAAATTTTCTATGGAAGTTCAAAGTGTGTATACATTTTTTTGAAGCACCCTGTATTTGATATGCCACACGGTTAAGGATGTGTAGGTTGTTCTAGTTTTAGGGAAATGCGAAGATTAGACCAGAATAGGAAAGAGTGGAGGTGCGTGTCAAACTAGTCTGACTGACAGGACTGACGACCTCATGATGATGATTTAATTTCCTATGTTCAAAATTAATTTATTTACGTTATACGTTCGTGTCTGGGTCACACAAATTCATATGTGTACTAAATTTCAAATTAATCGGTCCAGTAGATTTGGAGCACATTGACTGTAACAGACGGACAGACTGGCAGACGAATGATTCTATAAGGGTTCCGTTTTTCATTGGGACGTACGGAACCCTAAAAATACCTAATGCGAGCTCTGCCTAAGGAAGATTGACCTATCCGACGAAAATACGTATGCTCCTTTATGTTAACAGAAAATTTTATACAAATTTATAGAATTTTACAAAAGCCACTGAAATTCTTTATTAACTTGTAATATATCATGCTTAATGAAAGAGGATGTTCTAAATTATGACAAATCCACAAAACCTGAATTTTTAACAGCTGGGCAAAATTCACTGAAATGAGTTAGGAGCTCCATGCCACATATGCAATCAGAAATATTCGAAGGAGAAACAGAAGTTAAGAGGGGAAGAGCAAGTCCTAGATTAGATTCCTTTTGGTAAATAAGCTGAAGATCCTGTTATGACGATAACGTAACTTATCAACCATGCCCACTCAAGAATAGTAATTATTAACAGCTTCAAATGGCATCAGCGTGTTTAATAAAAATCCCATATGATCAGAGATAATCAAGATGAGAAGTTTATTTGAATCGCTCTGTACATAGCAGATGATTATAAAACAAAAGGTCACGGATGTGACTTGAAACTAGGAATTGTAAAACGGGAACTTGGAGCGGGACAGGCCAATTATGTAACATGCTCGTGTTATTAATTTAGTACTGTTTCTGTCTAAGATCTCATATAACATTAACAAAGTAGGTGTAAGATGAGGGTATCAAATGAAACATACCTGTTAGTGACAACTGCGATGATTGATGATGATCTCTGAGCTAATCACTCTGCCTGTCTTGTGTGGCCCTCTGAGGACCTCGAGAAGAATCCAAAACTCATTATACTAATTGCTTTTGGTTAAAATCGAATCTGAACGCCAATAATAATTGATCGCCTATCTTTTTAAATTCGAGCGTTCTCGAAGAATCGTCTCACCGGTTAAGTTCTCCTCTGAATGTATTTGCCAGTGAACTAAAGCAAGTATTTAATTGCTTTTTATTTATTCAGATAAGATACCTACCGATATAATTTTATTGCAATAGCTATACGTTCGGGCTTTTAAGACAGACGGCACTTAACAATTAAAGACTGACATCGAAACAAAACCATAAAGTTTTTGGTTTTTTTTTGTTTTATTGTCTGAAATCATGCCGGCAGGTTTTGTAAACTATAAAATGATATGAAATTATTGAGAATAATATCGATAATGTTTGTACTGCATGAACAGACTCAAGTGGCAGGGATTCTTATACTTTTAATTAACCCTCTTCAAGACTAAGGATGCTTGGGAGGTATGTCAAAATGCTACGAGACAAATGAAAATTTGGAAGAACGTTCCTCATTCAATTCTAAAACTTCTGTAAAAATTACAAATCGATTCACTAAACCGTTAAAGAGTTATTGAAATTTTAAAAAATTGTAATTTTACGTCATTTTATGGAGATTCGTTGACCGAACAGATTAAATTTATTTTTATTAACAGAAAAAAAGCTACCAGAAATTTCAAACTTTTATAATAAGTAACTTGAACTCTGGAGAATCACTTTAGCGTAAGGTTATTCAAATTCACTAAATGGTTATCGAGAAAAAAATGAAAAATTAGCTGAAAATCTCGTTTTTACTTGATAATATAATGATAATATTTATAATTGTCTGAAATAAATGCAATTTTAAAGTTTTAATTATTATTTAAACATATTAAAAAGTTTTACGCTCATTATTAATAAAGATTGAAACTAAATATTTTTTTGTTTCGAAGTTGAAATAAAGGCATATTCACTGCCAAAAGTCAGTTAAAAATTTTCCATATTATTCGTTATTTCTTATTTTATTCAAAGTTTTTGGTCAAATTCCAAATTTTCTCTCAAACCGTATACTTTTTTTTTAGTATGGATAGTATTTATTTACCTCATGATATGCTGCAAAACCTAATTAATCACGATGAATTTCTAATTTTATGTACTCTTGTCTCCGATTGTACCTCCCAAACATCCTTAAACAGTTTTATTTGACATTAGAACGCCTACAGACTAGTCTTTCACTATTTTTCTATTTGGACTGTCTAGATTTATGAATAGAGCGGTTTAAAGTTTCATCTCCAATCCTATATTTCATCTTCATTAATGCAATTAATAACAGTCAGCTACGAAAATATTAGATCTTACAATTTTTAATCTAAAAAAATTCAATTCGTATAGGTGCTTGCGTCTGCATGTTGGGCATCATAACCTTTCAGAAGTCACGCTCGTTTGTTGCGTGATATGATACATATCAATCAGAGCTTTTAATATATAGAAAGTACATTAGTACCCAATTACCCGTTAATTTTCCGATAATATTTATACGTCCATTTTCAACCGCCCGATGACCAAACGAGTGGGATCGTAAGCCGGCATGGGGCCGTGTATTTGCTCCCTGGACTCTCTCCTACGCGCAGCCTCATTATGTGCAGTAATTTATTTTTTGGCAAGTTATGATGATTACTGCCAATCACGACCGGTGCTTATGAGCCGTTTTCTATTGAAAACAGATTTATTTCACAACTCGTAAAAATATTAATGAATAATGTAATGCAATCAATGTTAATCACTCGTTAGAGAACAGCGAGAGGGTTTTACCGTTTAAGAAAATCCTTGACCCTGCATATCTATACTTCTATACGCCAATACATATCTGGGTATCTACATGTCTGTCTCTCTGTCTGTACGAGCTAATCGGCTAAAGGGATTTCAATCAAATAGAAAATTGCTAAGAATGACTTGTGATACAACCAATGGGAAAAATTAGTGCTTAATTAACAATATTAAATGAATGATGTTAAATCCGTCAAACATAAAACCATTTTCATTAGTTTTATCGTTGAATACCCACTACTAAATGAATCTTCATCGGAAAAACTCCTAAAGATAATAACAAAGCATATTATTATTACGGGGATAGTTCAAATATTCTTATCATCATTTTTAATGCTAGGAATTTTGGAATAAGACTGCAAGTAATTTTTTGTGGTGGTTTGTGATTCCACCATAAAGGTTTCCTTTTGCCTGATAGCCAAGGCGTTTAATTTTACGTTACAGGTGGTTTAACGAAAAGCTGCTCATTCTTCTTGTTGGGTATTGAACGTTCAATCTTCGCTGTCCTAACTATCAGTTAGTTTCTCTAGGGGAACCCCAAAAACCCCACCCCCAATAGAGACCCCTTTTTACCAAATTTAATTTTACATGTTTTTATTGGTTTCGGTTGAAATTCATAGAGGGAAATCGAAACAATATAATTATGTTTAGAGTTAAGATTAATTTAGTCTCTAATTGAGGATGACACCTTGGGCGTCGAAACGTGATTTAGGTTTCATAACGTTTTGTGGATTTTCGTATGTCGTCAATACTTGCATAATAACAATTGTTTCGTTTACATTTAATAAATCAGTACTTTGAGAAAATATTCATCCATTTGTTTGAAGTGTAAACCATTTCCGCATTCAAATAACGAAAATAAATAATGTGTTCAAATTCCACAAAAGAACAAAACAATGTTGCAAGTTGTTTTGAGCATCAATTCTTCCGTTTATCTACAATCGTGACAGCCGTGCAGCGTTCACACCACCGCCTCCTTAATTAATTCCGAATTTATTGTTCGATATATCATTTAATGGTATCACCTGCGAGTAGTGTTTAGCGGTACACTAATTTTTCAATCTGGACTGACAGTTGTATTTAGAAGTGAATTGTAATCGTTATGGGCCTATTTAATTTTTCCTGTTTCCAATGTCTGATTAAGAAATCAGTAACGAATGACGGATTTTATCTCTCCCTTGTTAAATATCCATTATAGATATCGGTTACTGTCATGTCGTGTTATAATTTAACTCATGTGTTGTCGGTTGTTGCTGTAGTTGCATGTCGGCACAATGCGTAGGAGTTCGTACAAAAAAATGTTACCAATATCTACATATACATATACGCGCGCAATACACACATATCTAAAATTTTCAGCACACAATCAAACTTTCTCTTGTAATTCGAAAAAAGTCACTCAGCACACCTGAATAACTAATGCACTTCTTTTTTAACGAATCGATATATGCAATACGTAGATTGTAAAAGAACGAAACGGTATCTGATTGTGAGTTTTGGTACAAAGTTGTGGATGAATAATAATAAAAACCTCTTAACTTTAAATATCTGCTACAGTTAGGACATTCAGTTTTGAAACTGGCATAGTCTGCAATAAAACTGTCTTCTTTCAATTCACTAACTAAAATAGAGTGGTTTATAGCAGAGCCGGGCAAACTCGGCTCTTTTGACTCCCGAGTGCTCCTCAAGGTTAACCAAGTAGCTCCTCATTGATCCTGCGAGTGCGAGTGAGATGATTCTTTCCTTTTCTTATGCCTTCCAGGTGAGTCCCCTGTTCCATAGCCAAACCCCATAGTTTTGCGAACGTAGTAACGAAAATTTTCGTAGGTATTATTTAAGTTGCGAGAGTGGCTTCACTCGTCTACGGGATGAAGGGGCTTGATATGGGATAGGAAGGGAGAAGAAAAAGACAAAACAATATGGGTCATTACTGCTTACTCTCTCGTACTCATTGAAGGGTATGGAGTGACTCAAACTAACCTCATGTAGCGGCTCCTACGAAGTTAAAGTTTGCCCGGCTCTGCCTTATAGGGAATATCGTAAACATAGAAAAGAGATGTCAGGTAGGAATTGCAGCGGAAATTAAAAAAGAAAAAGGAATAACATTATACTAATTAAAGTGTAATAGAAAAAGATGTAGACAAGCAAAATTTGAGTGTTGTCAGATCGGACTTTAAAGTATGTTGAACAATATGATTCCAACCAGGCAGTATAAAGCCGACCCTGATTTTTTGCGTTACCTAGGCAACCTTTAACCGATGCACCGCTCTCTATTATTCAGTTATCTCTTTTCATTTTGTCTGTATTAATCATGAAGCATTTCCTAAATTAAGAAGGGCGTGTTCAAATTGCAGCAAATGACTACAGTCCCATGTGAAAACAATAAAAAAGATACCTCTGTTGTCACAGATTATTTATTATGTACTTTGTCTTCTTTTTTCCTCTTCTGTCCTCATTTGTCCCTCTAAACTGCCTCTCCATAACACCTATTTCTACGATTCCTAAAAGAGAGGTTAAACAGGGGTCTTCCGCCCTACGCTCCGGCTTTGTACTAATGTATGAATCGGAACGACCGCCTGTCCATTAGTAGTAATAGTTGGTGGGAAAGAAGCACGCAAAAGTTTTATTCAATGTAGCACAAAAGTAGTTAATAATATTTTTATGTTATGACATATTAAATTTGTTATCGTTTTGTTCCAGATATTTCTCGGTTGGAAAAATCGCCTCTATTAGCGAATGGTTACAATCAACCACCTCATATGGGTGGCCACATGCCTTTTATGCAACTTCCTCATCCCGCCGCTGCTCATTCTGCGCTACTTTCACCCGGAATGCCTCATAATTTGTCGAGGCACGATGGGTCGGTCATCAAAAATCAGGGGATGCCATCGATGGAGGCATTCGCAAGGTATGTATAATATCGAATCATTTCATATATTCCATTTCTTTAGCAAAATTTAATAAAAGACTGTCTAGAGTCCTTTTTACTAACATAAATTAAGAATATAATTTTTAAAACGAATATACGTCCCACCGGTCTTGAGTTGAAATGGTGTCTTGATTAAAAATAGAGACAGGAGCTCGGTTAAATAGGGAAAATAATGTAGAATTTCTTAGGCATTCCGCATCGATAATGGACGAATTTCTACTAGTTCAATTTCGAAATAGCGCTCTAATTTTTGTATTTTTCGAATTATCGATAATCTGTTTCAAGAACATTCTCCTTAACTTTTTATACGCTTTCGAATGGTGTAGTTTTTATTTTATTTTATCCAATCAATTCCGAGAAACATACACTGGTTTCAGATTGTTTTATGAACGCAAAAGTAGATTTTTTCACGTATCAATCCAGCGATATTTTGTAGGTATGTCACATGCTACATTGGAATACTACTCAAAACACGATCGAATGATACCAGAGTCACAATTATTAATTAGGTACATCAGCCAAAATTATATTGCCGGAACGCATACAAAAAAAAACTACTCTATAGTTATATTCGGCCGTATTCTAAACGACGTAGAACACCAACCGAATTATTAATATTTCATTGAATTATATGATGGTGTGCCTTGAAAAAACAGTCGTCCTCTATCTCTACTATTAACAAAGATATCCATATGTCCGGTAAGACACTCTGTATACGAAGACATATTTGAAAAAACAATTACAGTAGGTATATCATCTACTATGCAATTTAAATTGCATTCCAATAAACCGATAACTTTTGGATAATAATTTTGGTCTACAGTGAAAATTTCATTTCGCTCAAATTCTGTATATGCAAATTATTCGAAACGAGATTATATTCAAACGAACAGACGTATTATATATGAAGGGCTGCGATGTTAACATTCCAAGGGGGAATAATAGTACAAAACATTGGCGTCGACCAAAGTTTATCAAATCCCGGATTAAGAAGTTCAGAGATTATGAACTGAAATTTTCAATGGTGTTGCTAGTAGCTAAGGAACATGAAATATTTAATGCACAAAGATTAGACAGACATGTTCTTAATCTTCCGTCTTCTGAGGTACTTTACAATTTCATTAGTTGTGCTGAAGTCTCCGAAGTGCAAGAACTCGGCATTACTCGCTAAATGAAATAGTTGATGTACGAAATAAAACAAAAATGCAGATAAGCAACTGTTCTATTTAAAAGTTAAGATGGATTGAAAAGACATTGGTAAAGGTCTAGATGATCGATCCCACCCCGAAGGAGGTGGGGGTGGGTTGGTATCGAAAGAGGAGGTCTCCCCCACTACTGTACCATAAAAAGTTCTTGGCGGTCTCACCCCCATAAAAAGTTATGGGGGTTCAAAGTTAATAAATATGCCAATTCTGAAACAATATTCAAAACTAAAACTAATGAAAAATACATAAAAATACTGAGAAAGTTATATAAAACATTATTTAAATATCTTTATCAATAGAGTAGGTTAGGTTAGGTTATCGGGTTTTGTTCAAGTGACCACCCTCTTTCGATCCCNCTGTCACCAAATTCATAATATCAGTCTTTTTGACTATTATAGCTAGAGACCTCAATCATTAGTGTCCTATCGTATTCCGTAGGTAACTTTTAATTGTCTTCAATTTTGAGAAAGACCTTTCTGCTTTAACAACGGTAACTGGAATGGTTAAAGAGTAGTTTCTTATAAAAATGAAACTAAAAATTTTCCGTAACGAAATTATTCATCATTTAATCATATTTAAACATCTTGTCCAATTTAACATTGAGAAAACCTTTTTCTAAATCTACGAATCTTATGTATACGCTCTTTTCTATTTCTATAGTTTAGTCTATTGTTACCCGTAAAGCTAGAATTACCTCCCGCGCAAATCCAAATTGATCTTCTTCTGTCCTTTTTTTACTTCGATCGGTATCAATAATAAAATTGATGAAGATGATGACTAGGACTTGATAATAAACAAGTCTTGAAATGACAAAATACTTTAAGGAATAAGTAAGCTTGGTTGGTAAGAAAAGATAAGGGTCGCCTCTTTTGCGACACTGTTGTCAGATTGTAATTAGGAGCCCGCTACGTTGAACCCGTAATCTCACGTTGCCATATTGAAGTGCGTGAGAAATATTGTTCTGCGCTTACTTTTTTTTTCGCTCATTGTAAATCGACGATTGGGCTATCAACACTTCATAAATCGCTTTTAAGTAGCCGAGCGCATAGTACTTAAGTTAAAAGAGTGTATATAGCGGTACGCCCACAACATTAATTTAGAAGCTCATGATGTCGTATTATACAGTGTAAAAAATTCATTCATGCGAACAAAAAAAATGACGTAAATCGGCGATTAATACAACTTACTAGAAGTACGTGTTCCAATTTTAATTATGAAAATTCTACTGAGGTCGTGAACATTGTGATTTATCTTATGAAAAATAAGGATACCTGTTCGACGATTGAATAATGTCGATGCGTTGTCTCTAATAATTCCGCGATCTAGACCCGGAAGTCTTTTGTCGAAAGCTCGCGTCCCGTTGCTGCAATTTCCAAGAGAAAATAATCCTAAAAGTGTTAATAATTTCGTTGATTATTCATCTCGAAAAGACAGTAAATTACTGTTTATTTTCTAAGTTATAGGTGTTAAATATTTGCACCATTGCAACAGACACTTGTCGTAGACAGATTTAGAACGTCGTATTAAAATTAAGTTTACAAGTTAAGCTGCTCCTATAGATGGCAGAATAAGACTCGTGATAGATATATGTCCACCAAGCTTTTGACAATGTTAAATGGGACAAGATGTTAAATATACTTAAAAATGTAGGGATGAGTTACAAATATTGAAGAGTGATACTTAGTTTGTATAACGAACAACACGCAGTTATAAATATAAAGCAGATGATAGCGCAGGGTTGTGTGGCTTTCAATAAGAGATACTAAAAAGAGTACCTATATTTAAAAATGAATTTACTAATTAATAGGGCAATAAAGTATTTATGATGAAAGAATAACATGAAACTATCTAAAAAATGTGAGAAGGTTCCGGGCTTGTCTTCTTTATAGAAATATAAATTTTTATAGAGAAACGATATGGTAACAGCTTTTAGGATCTCTACCAAGAGGAGTTAAGAGACAGCTTTAAATGAAATGGAAGCGATATTGATAAAACAATACCCTCTATGAAAATAAATAAAAGTAAAACAAAAATACTGCTATGCAAGTGAAGAAAAAGTAAGGAAAAAGCTAATATAAAAATAGGAGACGAAAAATTACAAGAAGTGGTCGATTTAAGTTTTCTAGGAAGTCAGATAATGCGGGACGGAAAGAGTGGTAGGGATATAAAGCAGAAGATAGCGAAGGGTCGAGTCGCCTTTGATAAAAAGAAGTCACTTCTATGCTCGCGAACGGTTAATTTAGAAATTCGAAAAAGTTTGTTAAAGGTGTATGTTTGGAGCACGGCGCTGTACGGGTGCGAAACATGGAGAGTGAGCGCGGCAGAAAAGAAAAGGTTAGAAGCATTCAAAATGTGGTGTAACAGGCGAATGATGAAGATACTGTGGATAGAGAAGGTTAGAAATGAAGAGGTATTAGAAAAAGTGGGAAAGCAGAGGACTCTATGGAAGTCAATAATAAATAGGCGAGATAGGTTAGTAGGACACCTTTCCAGGCATGAAGGTCTAGTCGGAGGATAGGAAAGAGTGGAAGTGCGTGTCCAACCAGACTGACGACCTGATGATGATGAACCGTAGGATAATTATTTATGTTTCTAGACCTATAACTAGCAACATGGGTACCTGGGGATATTATCAGGCAACGGTGATTCAAGTAGAAAGAATATGCATTTTAGTCCTGATCACTTTATTTTGGGTCTTGCAAAGGAGTGAGTGATTCGGCAATTCTCCGAAATAGTTAATCCAAAATGGGCACAATGATTGTAGATCTTTAAATCGATTTTATCGATTATCGTTGAACTAGACGCCTTGTAAGACAATAATACATCTAGTTTTCAAGCAGAGAGTAGAACGATTGTACATATCTACTTGTTTACACGGTTGTTCAAGTCATCATTATCATTTCAACGCTGGCTGGTAATTAAAATGCAAATCCGTGCCGGTAGATGCGTGCACATGTCACGACCATCGGCATGATTAATTCTCCAGGTACCTATACACATACACAAATTTAAATACGTACAGATCTACTACTACACAATAGACAGAGATGGTTAAAGAGGGAAAAGTATCGACATACGAAAATATGAAGCTTATTATATCGACCGTTCGCGACTACCTCGTTTGATTCTTTTTCTTCTATTCCCAGTCCGTTGGTTGCTTCGTTTCGCATTTGTTTCGCGGATAGACAGAAAAATAAATCGAATACAAATATTTACTTGCCGGTTATTTATAACGTCTGTTGCTGCCGCTACGGTCGCGTCGTCCACTTCGGTGTTCTTTTCGTTTTGCCATCGGGCTTTTCTTATTTCTTGTCAGTAATTGCTTTAAATGATAATAAAGGTTTTGCTTGATTGTACCACGAAGCAGCATGTTGTCTCTCGGTGATTATACTTGTTCTCGCTCTCCAATTTAATGTTTCTTTTCTACAAAGTACCTACCTATTCCGTATGAATTTTCACGTGATAATAATTTTAAAATATCTATTCTCCATTTCTTTCCCTTAGTTTGGTATGTCAAAAAGAATCAAGGCCAATAAGGGTAGTAATGTTTTGTTTTAAATTAGTGTCCTACCGAAACTGGTTTTTACGACCGAAACCGAAACCGAATTTCGGCAACGATCTCAGTTTCGGCCGAAACCGAAACCGAAACCGAAACTTCCTTATAAGGATCATGTTTTGAGAGAAAAATAAAGAAAACGTTATTATAATCAGTCAGTTTTATTTTTTTATCTTCAAATCACATAGCTCTGCAGTCTTTNTAATAAACAAAACAAATAAATCACTTTTATCTTAATTAAGAAGAAATTAACTTCTTCTAAACTTAATTCGTCATGTTGAATGACACTAAACTTCAACAGAAACAAAGATTATGCACCTAGACGCGGCGAAATGTCTACTAATTTACTTTGCTTGGATGGAATTTAACGCGCCGAACATGACCGAACAGAGCGCGAGAACTCCCGAACGCAGTTTCGGTTTCGGTCGTAGTTTCGGCAGATTTGCCGCCGAAACTCGACCGAAACCGAAACCGAAACCGAACTTTCGGTCGGACACTATTTTAAATATAGAATCGACACCAACGTTTTCCTTCCAAAGATCCTACCTTGACAATGCCCCACAACAGGAGGCGAAACGGTATTATCGGTTCTACACTAATAATAAAATATTATTACCCTTATTGAAATCGATTTTTTTTTCATTTAAGAATATCTTCTTAAAAATAAGAAGCTTCAAATAAAGTTGTAATTTTAAATACTGATTTCGAAGTATTGAATTTGATTAGGGAAAAAGTTAAAACAATGAAAAATTTTGGAAAGGCAACAAAAATATAGAGAACATACGGTTTTTAGTATTATACGTGTAATTATGTGAGAATGAAAATAGAAAATATTAAACAAAATTAAAATAGATTTGTAACAAATATATAATTAAAGAACAGATTGATACAATCTTTGTATATTTTCTCGTTTCAGATCGGGTATTTGGGAAAACTGTAGAGCTGCCTACGAGGACATTGTAAAACATTTGGAAAGGTAAGGATTTTACATAGTTTAACTAACAACCAGTAAATCATTGATTCTGACAATAAGATTAAGTTCTAGTTATAAAAATCTTCGTAAAATGTGATGGAATATGTTTTTCTTTATGAACAGAATTAATGATCTTACTATTGCTTGTATATATCAACCGAAATATATAGAGTTAAAATATTAGTCAATAAAGTACTACTTAACAGAAATAGAAAAAAAAATGTCAACGTAAGTTCCAACTTAAATCTTATAAAGTGTGGCTGTTTGGAACCCAAAAAGAACAAAAAATTGCCCGAAATCGTTCTTTAAATTCTGTTGTATTTCGTCAAATTCTATGAAAGAGGTTCACAATTGAAACTTATTGGAATTCCTTACATGTAAATGACCAAGTTTCGTGGTCGAGTGGTCAATCTAGATTATATCCGAAAGGATGCTGGTTCGATTCTTATTTTCCTTGGATTATTTAGGCAAATGCTTGGGCAGTAATATTCCACAGATAATCTTTTACTTATCTTCTGTTATTATTTTGCCAGTCACCCACCTACTCCCACGATTACTAAAAAACAACTTCAAGCAACCATCTGCCCTACTGTGCGGCTTTGCATTGCAGTGTCATGCGAAGGTACTGCCCGCCCAACAATATGAGTAGCTGGTGAGAATCAAGCCCGAAAAAGTTTTTAAAAGACTTAAATGATAAAAAGCAAAGCTTTCATTAGATACTTATCTAAACTGCAAAGGGTGGTTCATAAAATACATTCGCAAATAAGGAGGAGCGGTGTTACTTAGCGGCAAGAGACAAGGAGAGAGGGGGTTCTAAGGAAATATAACGTTTGCAGATCATCAATTTAATTTTAATGCTTTTCTTAACTTGACAGTTCTTAAAATTTTTCATTACGATAGAAAGTAATTATCATTGCTATTTTTAATTACAAGAAATTGTTTATACGGGGGCTAGCAATTGTGACGTATTATTTGTCAGAGGGTCGCTGAAAGTGCAACTTTGCGTGACGAACGGAGAGGGAGGGGTCTAAAAAGGTATAGTTCTGAGTAACGTATTTTATGGACGATCAACCCCTTAAGAGAATTTCAGATAAACTCAGCTCATTCTAAACTTTTTCCTTTTTTTCTTTTAACACAAACTAGACCTCTTCAGTGTTAATTAGGACAGGTATTAATTGGTGTTGATAAAGATAATTACATTTATAGGCTACCATTCGCTATTAATTTACGGCCGTCGAAACGCACGTTATAGTTACAAATGACCTGAAAAATTTACTGAACTTTGCGCCGATGATGGCGAAATTTATGAGCGCAATTAAAACGCCGAAAACACGATGAAGAGAACAACGGGGTTATCGAAACAGTGAATTGTTACAACAAAACTATATCTATAAAATATTTGTGGCTGAACATTTTCGAGGCCTAAAAA
The DNA here is from genome assembly GCF_000699045.2 of Agrilus planipennis. Taxonomy (NCBI): domain Eukaryota; kingdom Metazoa; phylum Arthropoda; class Insecta; order Coleoptera; family Buprestidae; genus Agrilus; species Agrilus planipennis. Next base: position 500,146 of record NW_020438934.1, read on the forward strand.
GCTCGTTGATGGTAAACTTAATAAATACTTCCTATATATGCACCTAAAAGAGCAAAATGTCTAACATTAATGTTACCGCTCACACAGCCATTTTCCCTAACACCCTTCTAATGTTTTGGGATTACAATAGGCACCTCTCAAAACCTGATGGAATTAGTCAGATAGTATCAATTAACATAATCAAAGTAAAAAGAACGTCAAAACTTGAAATAATCAAGGAATTTGCCTTTAAGGACGTTCCCAAAGACCAGTGGTTCTCAACCTACAAATACCACTTGTACTGTAAGAATTAGTTGACCAGCACTATGCTCTTTTACCCCGCCTCCCATGCACATAAGCGAAAAAGTTGACTTACTGCGTCGCTTTACTCGACTTGACAACGTCTCATATTTGTATCGTCTCGAACTGATGAAGGTGAAAAGATATCATTACTAAAGTGATACAATTTTTNCAAACTAACCTCATGTAGCGGCTCCTACGAAGTTAAAGTTTGCCCGGCTCTGCCTTATAGGGAATATCGTAAACATAGAAAAGAGATGTCAGGTAGGAATTGCAGCGGAAATTAAAAAAGAAAAAGGAATAACATTATACTAATTAAAGTGTAATAGAAAAAGATGTAGACAAGCAAAATTTGAGTGTTGTCAGATCGGACTTTAAAGTATGTTGAACAATATGATTCCAACCAGGCAGTATAAAGCCGACCCTGATTTTTTGCGTTACCTAGGCAACCTTTAACCGATGCACCGCTCTCTATTATTCAGTTATCTCTTTTCATTTTGTCTGTATTAATCATGAAGCATTTCCTAAATTAAGAAGGGCGTGTTCAAATTGCAGCAAATGACTACAGTCCCATGTGAAAACAATAAAAAAGATACCTCTGTTGTCACAGATTATTTATTATGTACTTTGTCTTCTTTTTTCCTCTTCTGTCCTCATTTGTCCCTCTAAACTGCCTCTCCATAACACCTATTTCTACGATTCCTAAAAGAGAGGTTAAACAGGGGTCTTCCGCCCTACGCTCCGGCTTTGTACTAATGTATGAATCGGAACGACCGCCTGTCCATTAGTAGTAATAGTTGGTGGGAAAGAAGCACGCAAAAGTTTTATTCAATGTAGCACAAAAGTAGTTAATAATATTTTTATGTTATGACATATTAAATTTGTTATCGTTTTGTTCCAGATATTTCTCGGTTGGAAAAATCGCCTCTATTAGCGAATGGTTACAATCAACCACCTCATATGGGTGGCCACATGCCTTTTATGCAACTTCCTCATCCCGCCGCTGCTCATTCTGCGCTACTTTCACCCGGAATGCCTCATAATTTGTCGAGGCACGATGGGTCGGTCATCAAAAATCAGGGGATGCCATCGATGGAGGCATTCGCAAGGTATGTATAATATCGAATCATTTCATATATTCCATTTCTTTAGCAAAATTTAATAAAAGACTGTCTAGAGTCCTTTTTACTAACATAAATTAAGAATATAATTTTTAAAACGAATATACGTCCCACCGGTCTTGAGTTGAAATGGTGTCTTGATTAAAAATAGAGACAGGAGCTCGGTTAAATAGGGAAAATAATGTAGAATTTCTTAGGCATTCCGCATCGATAATGGACGAATTTCTACTAGTTCAATTTCGAAATAGCGCTCTAATTTTTGTATTTTTCGAATTATCGATAATCTGTTTCAAGAACATTCTCCTTAACTTTTTATACGCTTTCGAATGGTGTAGTTTTTATTTTATTTTATCCAATCAATTCCGAGAAACATACACTGGTTTCAGATTGTTTTATGAACGCAAAAGTAGATTTTTTCACGTATCAATCCAGCGATATTTTGTAGGTATGTCACATGCTACATTGGAATACTACTCAAAACACGATCGAATGATACCAGAGTCACAATTATTAATTAGGTACATCAGCCAAAATTATATTGCCGGAACGCATACAAAAAAAAACTACTCTATAGTTATATTCGGCCGTATTCTAAACGACGTAGAACACCAACCGAATTATTAATATTTCATTGAATTATATGATGGTGTGCCTTGAAAAAACAGTCGTCCTCTATCTCTACTATTAACAAAGATATCCATATGTCCGGTAAGACACTCTGTATACGAAGACATATTTGAAAAAACAATTACAGTAGGTATATCATCTACTATGCAATTTAAATTGCATTCCAATAAACCGATAACTTTTGGATAATAATTTTGGTCTACAGTGAAAATTTCATTTCGCTCAAATTCTGTATATGCAAATTATTCGAAACGAGATTATATTCAAACGAACAGACGTATTATATATGAAGGGCTGCGATGTTAACATTCCAAGGGGGAATAATAGTACAAAACATTGGCGTCGACCAAAGTTTATCAAATCCCGGATTAAGAAGTTCAGAGATTATGAACTGAAATTTTCAATGGTGTTGCTAGTAGCTAAGGAACATGAAATATTTAATGCACAAAGATTAGACAGACATGTTCTTAATCTTCCGTCTTCTGAGGTACTTTACAATTTCATTAGTTGTGCTGAAGTCTCCGAAGTGCAAGAACTCGGCATTACTCGCTAAATGAAATAGTTGATGTACGAAATAAAACAAAAATGCAGATAAGCAACTGTTCTATTTAAAAGTTAAGATGGATTGAAAAGACATTGGTAAAGGTCTAGATGATCGATCCCACCCCGAAGGAGGTGGGGGTGGGTTGGTATCGAAAGAGGAGGTCTCCCCCACTACTGTACCATAAAAAGTTCTTGGCGGTCTCACCCCCATAAAAAGTTATGGGGGTTCAAAGTTAATAAATATGCCAATTCTGAAACAATATTCAAAACTAAAACTAATGAAAAATACATAAAAATACTGAGAAAGTTATATAAAACATTATTTAAATATCTTTATCAATAGAGTAGGTTAGGTTAGGTTATCGGGTTTTGTTCAAGTGACCACCCTCTTTCGATCCCCCCTACCCCCACCCCCATCTTACCCCCTAACTTTTTATGGGGGTGAGACCGCCACGAACTTTTTATGGTACCGTAGTGGGGGAGACCTCCTCTTTCGATCCCACCCACCCCCACCCCCTTCGGGGTGGGATCGATCATCTCGACATTTACCAAGACATTTTTAAGCAAAACGATTTTCACTGAATTAAAAGTTTTTCCTTTGTGATCAACCTGTCTCATTACATACATATTAAAGGTAACATTGACATCTATAAGGTATACCTTAAAAATGTCACCAAGTGGTTCACTTGTTTAAGTCATAAAATATTAGGTGTATCTAAATTGCATAGGTACATATTTTATAGAGTTAGAATGGAAATTAACTTCACATACCTACGGCAATAATTGAAAACAATGACCGCCTAGAGTATAGAATATATATTGTAGATATAGACAATCCTCTTTCATGTTGACAGCGTACCTTATGAAATTTATTATGCTAATCGTAAATAATTACTTAAAAAAAAAAAAACAACATAAAAGACATTTTCCACGGTCGTGACGGTCAACTGTATTTTAATCACGTGACTTGGACGTCGTTTGGGTCAAGTTCCATGGTAGGTAAGTACATCCCGTAATCTCACGTTGCCATATTGAAGTGCGTGAGAAATATTGTTCTGCGCTTACTTTTTTTTTCGCTCATTGTAAATCGACGATTGGGCTATCAACACTTCATAAATCGCTTTTAAGTAGCCGAGCGCATAGTACTTAAGTTAAAAGAGTGTATATAGCGGTACGCCCACAACATTAATTTAGAAGCTCATGATGTCGTATTATACAGTGTAAAAAATTCATTCATGCGAACAAAAAAAATGACGTAAATCGGCGATTAATACAACTTACTAGAAGTACGTGTTCCAATTTTAATTATGAAAATTCTACTGAGGTCGTGAACATTGTGATTTATCTTATGAAAAATAAGGATACCTGTTCGACGATTGAATAATGTCGATGCGTTGTCTCTAATAATTCCGCGATCTAGACCCGGAAGTCTTTTGTCGAAAGCTCGCGTCCCGTTGCTGCAATTTCCAAGAGAAAATAATCCTAAAAGTGTTAATAATTTCGTTGATTATTCATCTCGAAAAGACAGTAAATTACTGTTTATTTTCTAAGTTATAGGTGTTAAATATTTGCACCATTGCAACAGACACTTGTCGTAGACAGATTTAGAACGTCGTATTAAAATTAAGTTTACAAGTTAAGCTGCTCCTATAGATGGCAGAATAAGACTCGTGATAGATATATGTCCACCAAGCTTTTGACAATGTTAAATGGGACAAGATGTTAAATATACTTAAAAATGTAGGGATGAGTTACAAATATTGAAGAGTGATACTTAGTTTGTATAACGAACAACACGCAGTTATAAATATAAAGCAGATGATAGCGCAGGGTTGTGTGGCTTTCAATAAGAGATACTAAAAAGAGTACCTATATTTAAAAATGAATTTACTAATTAATAGGGCAATAAAGTATTTATGATGAAAGAATAACATGAAACTATCTAAAAAATGTGAGAAGATTCCGGGCTTGTCTTCTTTATAGAAATATAAATTTTTATAGAGAAACGATATGGTAACAGCTTTTAGGATCTTATTGGGAAT
>NW_020438934.1:509547-512731 GCF_000699045.2 Agrilus planipennis
AGGTTCTACAGTTTAGGATAACCAACATAAATGTCCCGCGCTATTGCAGCGAAGCCAAGTCGCACACTACTGATCAGCTTATGCAGGAGAGTTTGAGTCTGAGATTTACTTTACACATTGTTTACAACAAAATAAATGCCGCTTCTTATACCGATTTTGTATGAAAATTATTTATGTGAATATTAACTGCTAATTCTCAAAATTTAAATAAAATTGTAAGAAAATTAAAATTGTTAGGCTCTAAAACCTACATGAATGTATGAATTAACATGCGTTCAAATAGAAATTTAAAATGCTAATATTTTCAATTTTAGTACGCAAAATGGGTCGAAATTTTTGGTATGCATTCAGAATACAGGTAAGTATTTACAATTAAATTTTAAAAATGATCCTAAGAAGAATTTTTTTTTGGGAACGTCCTTAAAGGATGTAGTCAACAATATAGTGGCAATAGCCATTTTTTCATGATATTTTAATTAGGTATTGCAGTTCCGGATAATTTTAAGTGACTGATTGTACCTAATATAAGCATTCGGTAACAAATCAAAATTAGTCCGGAAATCACAGAAATCGTGTTAGAATTTGTCAGCCGTCATCCCCGGAGCGAGTTGGCTTTAGTATGGGCGCGAACCGCTGATCCTGGCTTATTCGCTCACTGCACCATGATTTGTGAGCTTCGTGATTGTAACGCCATTGCGGCCAGCTTTGACACCTTGAATAATTGACTCGGTTACGCGAAATGCTATCCAAACTTCTTCTTTCGAAACTCCATTTGAATAAATATTGAAGAGCATCGTACCGTTTACTTAGTGTATTAGCCAGTGACACTTTTGTGATGAGTTAAAAGTTACACAATGTTAGAAATAAAAAATATAAATTTTCAAAAGCGTGTTTTAGTGGATTCTTCCAAACCCTAAAACAATATTTTATTTACATTGACGATTCTATGATTGAAGCCAAATGAACTTTAGGCTGACAGTTGAACTGCAATTTGAAAAGAAATTGTTAGTAATTTACGAATTAAATTATTAGGAAGCTTTTCTAAAAGTATCTACGCAAATCAAGGTAAGAAACTCACAAAATTTTGAAAAACGCATCAGAAGAAGCATACTAGGAAAAAGATCATAATCCAAAGTATTAGATCAGCTTCCTTCGTCAATGTTGGAAAAATTTGAAATTATTATTTGCATGTAACATTTCAAAAAACTTGTGTTAGGGGGGCCCCAGGAAACACAAAATGTATAGGGAGAGAACTATGAATTTATTTTGAATTTACAATCACATAAGTTTAATAACAATTACGAATTTATCCTTCTAGCTTTTGAATTCGGGAATGCTGTCACCAAATTCATAATATCAGTCTTTTTGACTATTATAGCTAGAGACCTCAATCATTAGTGTCCTATCGTATTCCGTAGGTAACTTTTAATTGTCTTCAATTTTGAGAAAGACCTTTCTGCTTTAACAACGGTAACTGGAATGGTTAAAGAGTAGTTTCTTATAAAAATGAAACTAAAAATTTTCCGTAACGAAATTATTCATCATTTAATCATATTTAAACATCTTGTCCAATTTAACATTGAGAAAACCTTTTTCTAAATCTACGAATCTTATGTATACGCTCTTTTCTATTTCTATAGTTTAGTCTATTGTTACCCGTAAAGCTAGAATTACCTCCCGCGCAAATCCAAATTGATCTTCTTCTGTCCTTTTTTTACTTCGATCGGTATCAATAATAAAATTGATGAAGATGATGACTAGGACTTGATAATAAACAAGTCTTGAAATGACAAAATACTTTAAGGAATAAGTAAGCTTGGTTGGTAAGAAAAGATAAGGGTCGCCTCTTTTGCGACACTGTTGTCAGATTGTAATTAGGAGCCCGCTACGTTGAACAGTAATGGTGGCCATTTCTTCACGGAGCTGTTCATCCATCACATGGCCAATTCTTAATCTTTTGTCTTATCAACATAAGGCCACGTCTGTTATTAATATTCATGACATCGTCATGTGCCCTTACCGCCCGACAAGAAATTGTACTTCCTTTCCTATATTTTGCGTCACCGTTATCGTTTTATGGGGTGGCCGGTGGCGGCGACGCTGCCGTGGCGGGGCTGTAGCAGTGCGCCAGACTAATTGCCCCTGTGACGGGAATTAATTAATTTCGGACCTTAATTCAAATTTAAATCGGCCGGCGCAGTTTTGTTAATTCCGCTCTGTTAATTGCGCGGACAAGGTCCATGTGATTCCAGTCGGATATATTCAGCGAGAAGCGGCTGACACTGGGCTTTACATTTACTCGTTTATATAGACGGTCGACTACCAAACTGAATGATTTATCTTTGGATGAAAATAAGAAGGGCGGAAATGGAGCTCCCCAAACCGTTTTGGTCCACACAGCATACTAGAATACCATCAAATTGTAAAATGCAATAAGTGCATTAATAAGGCTCTAACAAAAGTAGTTTTCAAAGTCAACTTTATGGAGATTATAGAAATATAAAAAAAATACCACGTGTAATTATACAACACGCNTCCCCAAACCGTTTTGGTCCACACAGCATACTAGAATACCATCAAATTGTAAAATGCAATAAGTGCATTAATAAGGCTCTAACAAAAGTAGTTTTTCAAATCCACCTTTATGGAGATTATAGAAATATAAATTTTTATAGAGAAACGATATGGTAACAGCTTTTAGGATCTCTACCAAGAGGAGTTAAGAGACAGCTTTAAATGAAATGGAAGCGATATTGATAAAACAATACCCTCTATGAAAATAAATAAAAGTAAAACAAAAATACTGCTATGCAAGTGAAGAAAAAGTAAGGAAAAAGCTAATATAAAAATAGGAGACGAAAAATTACAAGAAGTGGTCGATTTAAGTTTTCTAGGAAGTCAGATAATGCGGGACGGAAAGAGTGGTAGGGATATAAAGCAGAAGATAGCGAAGGGTCGAGTCGCCTTTGATAAAAAGAAGTCACTTCTATGCTCGCGAACGGTTAATTTAGAAATTCGAAAAAGTTTGTTAAAGGTGTATGTTTGGAGCACGGCGCTGTACGGGTGCGAAACATGGAGAGTGAGCGCGGCGGAAAGAAAAGGTTAGAAGCGTTCGAAATGTGGTGTTATAGGCGGATGATGAGGATATCGTGGGTAGAAAAGGTTAGAAATGAAGAGGTATTGG
>NW_020438934.1:513242-518239 GCF_000699045.2 Agrilus planipennis
AAAGGGCCATATTGATCTATATTAAATGCACAATGTATTTAAAAGTACTTAATTGGATAAGGATTAATGCTGTATTGCTTAAAATCGCTTCGTAAATAAGCCATTATTTCTCGTAAAAAGTAAAGGATAAAAAATGGTTATTGTGGGTTATCCCTAAGAGATAGACATATACGATCCCGGACTTTTTTGTAGACCTTTTTAAGAAGCACAATACTGTAGTAAATTATTTTGATCTATCTCATAGGGTTCAGCCAGCGTTTGCAATGTAAGCTCAAAAAAATGTGTTTATTTACGACATCACATTACAAACCTCTAAAATTTTCAGTGTTTCTCTGCTATATTATACATGTATTATACATATAAACCTCCCTCTTCAATTACTCTATCTATTAAAAACAACCGCATTACAATCCGTTGCGTAGTTTTAAAAATCTAAGCATACATAGAGACAGACAGCGGGGGAAATGCGTTGCATGATTTCGTTACATAGCAACTCGCATGAAACGAACTTACCCTACCGTGCGTAAGGAAGTTTCACTTCAAAAAAAACAAATTAATTTATGTGTTGATTCAAATCTCTTATCATTAGTTATACTGCTCATATAATTTATTATTTTTCATCAAGTAAGAAACAATCCAAAGTTTTTACAGCACAAATTTTAAGAAATATAAAAATAACAAAGCAATCGTTTATACAAGGAACTGTTTAATATTTAAAGTAAAGTACTTACAGTTCTTTTTATTTTTATTGGACTTTTCGAATGCGATCAGATAGTGATGATTTACAATTTACCTCATTTATAACTGCACAAGGGCTTGAATACGAACAATATAAATGAATCCAATTTATTTTCTTATTAATTACCGACTTGAATAAGTGAAAGAGCATAAATCATCGACAATTGCAACAGCAAAAACAACACCGTGTGGTACGACTGTTTCTCATTTGTACTAGAGTAGTCGACGATGAAAATGAGATGTCGAACTTTTTTAATTATATCGACTTATCATTACATCTGCATTTGAAATTACAACAACCAATAATATCTACCTTCCTTCGCGTAGAAGGAAACAATAATAAAAAAGATAATCAATCTCCGATAAATCGTGATGGATGTTTGTTTATGAGAAAGTAAAATCTAGAGGAAAGTCGTCTAATTTACTGTATCATTTCAAAACAGTTAACAATTTTTCGTAAATGAAACGTGAATTATTACACTCGTTGAAAGAGCCACAACCATTACCCCATCCTATCTACAACCCTAAGACCGAATGTTGACATTTGAATGCTTTAAAAACGTCAAAACATTGGTGATTTTTAATTAAAAAGTCTCCTGAATATCGAAAGTAGGGTTAGATGTCTTAGTGGTCAGCTAATTTCAAATTCCTACTTTTTACATATTAATATTATTATTTTAGAACGCTATTATATTTGAAAAGAAAAGACCCCACGGAATTAATTTTTTTTTTGTATTTCTTTATTTAGTTATGCTGTGAAATTATTCTTTGCGCCAAATTGAAAGATTTCAATCTCAAAGTTCTCGAGACAAAAAACGAACAGGTTTTAATAAAATCTGTTGGCGAATTAATATACAGGCAATAAAGTGATCCTAAAAGGGTTGCGTTTTTCCATTTCGAGGTACAGTATTTCCGTCTGTATCCGAAGTTATCGTGAATAAGTTAGTAAAAACTAGGCACGCAAAAATGCAAAATTAATTCATTATTAGGTACAATTTTCTGTTCAAATTTTATTGAATTACCTTTAATTTACCCAAAGAAAGGTGTATTGATTAAATTACTTTTTACGAAGTTAAATTTGAATACGAAAAAATCAAACCGACATGAAAGAGAAAATTGTGAGAGCCTATTAAACCAAGAATTAAATATTTTTAACTTTAAAAACGTTAGAGAGAGAGTCGTGAATNATGAACGGTAGGCGCGGCGGAAAAGAATATATATTATATAATAAATTCTCGACTAATTTTTTACTAATTCCAATGTAAATTCAACAATTCGTTCCGAAGTTCCTCGTGATCAATATCGCGAACGAAAGAGAATAAATCCGTTGCTTCGCGCTTCGTCTGACAATGTAAACACATTTTTTTACGGGCATAAAAGCGACAACAATCGATGGAAGCAATATTAAGATTAATTACGGACCCTTATCGTTTAGATACGGATATAGCACATCCTATTCAAATAATATAAAGTTATCTAGACAAAAGTATATAAGTAAAAGAGACTCAACATAAAGCAACGATTTATCGCATCTAATTTGCCATTTTGCATCAAAAAACTCGTGCGATTTAACATTAATATTTGGAATAAACATTACACTACTATTGGGATCTGTAAAAAGGCATAAGCCACCTGGGGGGGTCCTTTATCCTCGGGATGCGGGACACAGGATCCAGCGCAATCCTAATGGAAAATCGACGTCGATCAAATTGACTGCAATTGGCTTAAGATGTTCTTTACGCGTTATTCTCATGAGTAAAAAGTTCACCTTCAAAGTAGCACACTATTTTCAGCCTATCTAAAATATAACTGATGGAATATTTAATCGATTATCGCTTAAAGTGCCTGCTGCAGATATATGATAACGTTCAATGCAAACGCTTTCGGGTAAACACGCAATGGTAGTAACTTCTATCGCGATCTTGATAGCTTTCTTCAAGGTCAGGGCTCATATCATTCTAAATTACCTCTAACAGCGTTTAAAAAGAAACGACAGACAGCGTAGTAAACGCCATCTGTATATATTAGTAGCAAATCTTTGCAAATCAATATTATTACGCTGTCTGTCGTTTTTCAAAATACTTTGCACGTTGGTCTTCAGTTTTGCCAAAAACAAGAAATCTTGTTTAGTAAAAGAATAATAAAACGATTTAGGTAGGAATTTTTACTTAAGTTATTAGACATGAAGTATAAAAGTATCCAAAACAATTTCATTACGCATTCATTCTATCAAAAAATAATTTTGCATGGTGTTTTGTATATTAAAATAAGGTTTGTCTGGGAGTTTTTTCGTGAAAACATCAAAACGCTTTATGACTTTTGTGGTCATTCTTGAAAGTGCCACAGCATGACATTTGCATTGTGGTGAATTTTTTCATTCAGTGAACATTCTCCCAACGTATAAAACAAGGGGAGAAATTACTCATTTCTTCTCTCAGAAGCTGTTATATCATCACCGTGTCGAGTTTCCACTTAGCATATTTGCAGAACTCATCGTGTATCGGGAAGACGCAGAACGACGCCTACGCCGTGTCTTGAGGGGCGAAAAAAGAACGAGGGCCCCGTGGCTTGCAGCTTTTATATTCCCGATATCATCATTAATTATAATGCAGATATCTGCAGACGTCATGGAAAATTAAGTATTTTTATGGAGTCGTCGGGTGACTTCATTGACCGTTTCCGGTAAGATACATACATAAGTATAAGAAATCGTAAAACGTTAGTCCCATTATTTTTAAAAATGTTCGTTAATATGAAACAATTACTCGAAGATTAACATACGTAATTGCTAAAGACATTAACCTTTTAATCAGCAATTTATCGAAATAATCAGATGCGGATTGCGATTTTAAAGTTATGGGTTAATTCGTTAACTAATATCGCAATCCACAACTAGTAATTTCGATAAATTTCTTATAAATAAGTTAATGTTCTTGGTTAATTAGGATTGCGGGTCTAACACGTAATGTAAATTGCGTCGCAGATAGAAAGAAAGATAAGGTAGTAGGTGCCTAAGTTCTATTGGCTACCAGTTCCGCGCACGCGTGGTACGCTAATTAGAAAAACAGTGCTTTAATTTAAATTATTGAATGCTGTAGGTAATAGTAGTTCAGGCAATATCTGTATTATATCAACTCGATAGTTGATGATAATATCATGATATATATATGCTACCGGAGATGTATGAAATCCGTCATTGTATACAATTCCTAAGAAATGCATATAATTCCTAAAAGCTCACGAAAATGTGTGAAATAAATTATATTAGATACATTTCTTAGGAAATCTATACATTTCACATGTATATCATCACTAAATAGGCAATAATACAGCAGGCTGTTTGGAGATGTACCTATATCCATTGGTGACGTCATTGTTTGGTTACAGAGATTTATGACAGAATCACCAAAAATTATCTAGATAGGATATAACTTTAAATATCCAACTTGACAATAGCTTTTGAAATTTTATTACTATTTACTGAAAAGGAAACACGTTTTATTCGCATTGGCAAATTATGCAAAATACGGTAATCGAATGCACAACTAAAATAAAAAGAATGTAAATCTACTCTCTTACCCATTAGGAAACACATACCATCCAATACACTAACCTGAAAAGAAAAAATAAATATCATTAGTTATAATATTATTTATGCATCAAGTTTTATTCTAAAAAGGTAGTTTAATTTGTACTTATTATTATAAAATTCTTTACATAAATTTGCACTCACTTGACATTTGACATATATTTTTATTATTACTTTTAACAAGATATTTTTACGGTGCATAAGAAATAGGATAATATTTATGTATTTAAAAAGAAAACTCTTAATTTTGTATTTCTTAGCCACTTGTATTTAGTGTCTGACAACTCGTCTAATTAAAATTGCCGTAGAGGCCCTCGGAGTTTCCCCAGCTGCATTTTCGTATTCAAATGTATATCGCAACGTGCAAAAGCATAATTTTATTTGTACAAACATTCCCCCTTATTACCAGTCAAAATCAATGATTTATTCTGGCGAAAATGTAATGAATTTTCTGATTAGATAAATGGCAATTAAGAAGGAAAATATATTTTTATTTTATTTATTGTATGCAATAATAGATATATGATAATATATTACTATCAATTTTCCTTTTTTTGCGAAAGGAATTACATCGAAATCGATTAAACAAACTTTAAAAGATTATAAAGATTACAGAGGCGAAAACTAATTATGTTGTTGTTAACTATAGTAATGCATATTCTATATATAA
>NW_020438934.1:521437-525042 GCF_000699045.2 Agrilus planipennis
GAGTTAGAGATAGTTTTAAATAAAATGAAAGCGGTGTTGACAAAACAGTACTGTATGAAAATAAATAAAGGTAAAAGAAAAATACTGGTATGCAGTGGAAGAAAAAGTAGGGAAAGAGCGAACATAAAGATACGAGACGAAATATTAGAAGTGACCGATTTTAGGTATCTAAGAAAGTCAGATAAGTCAGGACGAAAAAAATAGTAGGGATATAAAGCAGCTCGCGAACAATTAATTTAGAAATTCGAAAAAGATTATTAAAGAGGTGTTTGGAGCGCGGCGCTGAACGGGTGCGAAACACGAACGGTAGGCGCGGCGGAAAAGTAAAGATTAGAAGCGTTCGAAATGAATACTTACCGACGAACGATGAGGATGCCGTGGATAGAAAAGGTTAGAAATGATGAGGTATTAGAAAGAATAGGAGAACAGAGGACTCTATAGAAGTCAATAAAAAATAGGTGAGATAGGTTGGTAGGGCTCCTTCTCACGCATAATTACTGTTCACAAATAGTAAATCTAGTTTTAGGGAAATGCGAAGATTAGCTCACGATAGGAAGGAATGGAGGTACGTGTCCAACCAGTCTTAGGACTGACGACCTTATGATGATGATTACTGTACATAAAAATATTAAAGCAGATATTAGGAATGTCATATGTAACATGAAGGAGAGTTAAAATTAAAATAAACAGGCCAGCCAGTGTTTTGTCACTCTCTATTTATTAAACCATATTGCAGTTATTACTAACATAAATTATTTCCTGGTCAGGTTACGATAGGTTAGTTCGCTTGTTAGTTATTTAGATACACCCAAACTAGTATTTAAACACTGACCTCTTCGATTTAAGTTCAGACCGTAAGGGACTAAACTATCGACTAGTAAAATACAAGTATTATAATAACATCAAATAAGTATTGTCAACTACTTTGGATAATTAGTACATAGTTGTAAGGTATCGAGATAGTTCATTTTTAAACTTGTTGTTGATTGCTTTTTTAATAATCTTGGATGGATGTACCAAAACAAAGAAATATAATTAGAAAATGTTCACCGTCAAAATAGGTTTGCTTACTGCCTCATCTCGTTAGTTAAGTCAATCAGTGAGTACAAACAATGTGTCGCCAATGATGTCGTCATATCTAATCTTTCATCTTTCCGTGATGAAAGACGTTCATTTTACGGCCCACTCGGAACTTATTTTTGTCTCATTTATTCACTAATTAAACGATTCTTTCGATTGATGGATGACACAAAATATAATTGAATTGTTCCGCTCTCTCGCCAGCCGAGGAGTTTCCTCACATATAACCACACAAATGGTGTGTTTACTTTGTATTAACATGCGACGTAGTTTAGCAGACAACAACAAACTATTATGATTACGAAAATTGGTGTTTTATTTGTAATAATTATTAAGAAGAGGAAACGTATGCCAACTTCCTATGTCTATTTATTGGTTTAATCTAATAACTGTAAATTCTGAACACGTTTTGCTAAAATAAATTGCTTCGCTGCCAAAAATATTTTACAGTAATGAAAGAAAAAAAGCTAGACGAAATTCAAGGACCCGAACAGCATCTTTAATTAACTTTAAGTATTTTTCGTTACACAAGGAGGATTAAGGCTTTCAGTCGTCTAACGCCTACATACGCAGTTCGTTATAAAAGACAATAGTATCGAATTGTATTATTTAATTAAAAAATAGTTATTATAGCTTCTGTAAGACGCTCGATACTCTATTTTTTTCTCCGAGGCAGAAATGAAAAGGTCAGCAGCGCTTGAAATGTAGTGTTACAAGCGAATGATGAGGATAACGTGAATAGAAAAGGTTAGAAATGAAGAGATATTAGAAAGAATAGGAGAACAGAGTCAATAAAAAATAGGTGAGATAGGTTGGTAGGACACTTTTTCAGGCATGAAGGGCTAGGCAGATACATATTCGAAGCAGATACAGGAGTTAAGAGGAGTAGAGATAAACCTAGATTAGATTGCTGTTCACAAATATGTTGAGGATATTTTTAGGGAAATACGAAGATTAGGTCAGGATAAGAAAGAGTGGAGGTCCGTATCCAACCAGTCTTAGCGCTGACAACCTTAAGGTCATGATAAAGATATTTTGATATTTGACAATTTTATTATTACTATCTATTGATAAAACATAAAACCAGACTCAGCAGTAAATACTTTAAGTACTTATACCTATGTTAAGTATAATTTATAAAGAAAATTAACCAAATTTGGTTCATTATTTTACTTTTTCATATTTTCCAAGATACTAATTTGTCTAAATCTCCGTCTAGAGAATAACTTTCTAGATACGTCCGTGAAGTTTATCAATTTCTGCATCCCCTTTTTCCTTCTGCTTTACCGACGGCAGGTTATGTTATATTTTAATATCCTCTTTGTTGGGATTAAAGTGCAGAGTTTAGAATCAAGCGTAAATTTTTTATTCAAAATTCTTTTGTTCCCGAAGCTGTAGTTCATTAAGGTTACGAGATAGACTTTTAAGACAATGGGCCGAGGAAGTAAATCCCCTTTCGAAGACAAATCACGTCCTCAAAAAAATGTATTCGGGAGAGATGCGAAACCCAATTTAGAATCTTCGTTGTCAAAAACTAATCGCACGGCACCTTCGAAATGAAAGTCTTTTCGGGAAAATTACATTTCCGTTCACGTTTCCATTATTAGCTTCTCAAAATGTTATTTTTTATTCAAATCAGTTCTTCACCCTCGTTCGCCAAATCGGTCTGTCGGGAGACTTTAAGAAATCGTTTGTCATTCCGGTTTTATCAACTTTCTCTGTCCATTTTTATTGGAGAGTTATGTTACACAGGTGCGGCATCATTTAAAAACCCTCAAAATATTATTGCAATTAAAACAAATAATACGTTAAAAAGTTTCACTTACATATTTTTTTTAAACGTAATATAGAGAAGGTTCAAATTAATTATTATTCTACTAATGGTTACAGGTGTTTATTTTATCATATGAATACGCAAATTAATCGAACAAATATAAAAAGACCCGTTAAAATGTCAATCGGACTTGCGCATCGGCGGTTCCTTACTTTGTAGGTATGTTCCTTCGTCATGTGAGTGAAGACTCGAAGTTCATTTTAGTTTAACTTACTGAGGTTAGAATTTGAAATAATCTTTACGAGGAAAAGGAAAAGTAAAAACCTATATTGTTTTCAAAATTAAATATTATCAAGAGTATAAATCGAATAAAATAATTTGAAGTGGTCTGTATTCTGTCGAATCGATCTTTTTGGATCTCATCAGCACGTCGCAGACAGCTCCGACAGAATACAGACCAACTTTTACCTGCTGTCTTAACAGCGCGTTTTAGGAAAATACTACAAATGGCATGGTGAGCGCCATCTGTAGTACGATGCTACATTTTAGGATTTCGTATGTTCTAACAAGGTCCATTTAAATATATGGATATCTACTTGCTGAAACGAAATCCGGCGTAGTTAACCTCAACGTGATAGACACGTTACCATAATCGAATAAAATAATTCGAAGTGGTCTGTATTCTGTCGAAACTGCCAGACGCGGATCGCGATTTCGATCTTTTTGGATCTCATCAGCGCGTCGCAGGCAG
>NW_020438934.1:528183-582162 GCF_000699045.2 Agrilus planipennis
TGTTGACATTCGCGGAAAAAACGTCAAGGTCTGTATAAATAGGCTTAAACCGGCATACATCTTTGCCGACCTGGATGACAACGACGACGAAAGGACAATCGAGATACAGCAGACTCCGGCGAATCCGGGAATACCATCCAATCCCATACCGGAACTACAACCCGTGCCGGAACAACCACCCGCGTCGGAACTGCCAGTCGCCCAGCCACGGACAACGCCCTTGCAACAGCGGACAACGCGGTCAGGACGGCGCGTACGATTTCCAGACCGCCTACAAGTCGGGTTTTCGTGACTCCATCACTGGCAGGGGGGTACTGTGGCGAAATAACTCTTTTTGTTTTTTCTGTGTGTAAATATTTTTTCTAATTTTATTTCATTTCAATTAATATTTCATTTCAAGTAATATTTCCTTTCAGTCTAAACTCTATTGTTCTTTCAATCACTTTTACCTGGAAATCCAACTTCAACCATACCTGCATGCACTCCCATACTAATATCTGGTTTTACCCTTAATTGCTTTCTCTTGAACTCTATACTGCTTAATTCTACGTATTCCTACAAACTAGTGGCTTCACCCTCTCTCTCACTACTTTTCCTTCTAGAACATTCTATCAAATTTACTAACAACTAAACTAAAGTGTCAATACTGTTATTTTTGATAAGATAAGTTTTTTTGTTAAATGTGTTACGATTATAAAATATTTTTATTTATCCGTTGTTGTTGTATCTCTCGCTATAATAAAAATTAATTTTTTCATCCTTTACCACATTTTTAAGCTTCGTTTTAATCCCTACTATAAAAGTTAAGGGAGGTTCGTCTTGCCATGGGTATATATCTATCTACGACGAATACTATTGAATGTAGTCTCTTAAGCAATTAAACGTGTGCTTTTGTTGAGCTGTACCGCAAACAATAAAGCCGAAATACGTTTTCCGACCGTGATCCTTGTAGAATGGACAATCGGGAGGGGAACTGATTTATAAGAATTCAGATCTACCCTTAATTAAAATTTCAGTTTGTTCAATCAATACATTCTTTAAAGGAACGCTCAAAATATCCGATTCAATTGTATGCGAACAATTTTTAAGTAAAAGTTTTAATCCATGCTTCATTTGAGGGATCATTCCAAGTTGCTTTTTTTCATTGCGTTTTTCCGATAATCATATTATTATTAAAAAAAATATTGCATTATGCAAACGTCCGAAAAACCCAAAGCTTAACTTAATTAACTAAGAATTGTTTACTTGGTTAAGAATTAAACTGGAGGAGAAAATAAAGATCTTACAATAGTGTTGAATTGGTTGACAAATCAACTAATTAATTTAATGTTGAATGACAAACGTCATTTGTCAGAAAATAGGCATTATCCGAAACATTAGACAATCGAACAAAAAGAGTCTAAACTAAAAGTTGCTGCGGTTTGTTATCATAGTTATTTCAGGCAAAGGCGTTGAAAATTTCATTAGAACACGAAAATTACTCGGATCAGTCGTCACTGACGTTTGACAAAAATAATTGGACATTTCAATTTAAATCGGTCATACTTTTTGTTCAATTTAATTCGTCAATGTTGGAGGGCCTTCGTAACATTTTCATATTGCATCAGCGTCAAAACAATAGAGTCAGACATACATATATATACATGCACAAGTACAAACGTATAAACACACTTTTTGCTTATGTTACAAATGAAATTTCGAATTGCATTAATATTCAATTTTAACTGAATTTTAATTCCCTCTTTTGTTCACAGAAAATTAAGTTTAGGTAAATGAGACGTTAACTTTCTAACAACGCAGAAGTGTGACGCCTGCAGCATATGACAAGTACCGACTTATACTTTTAGAAAATTTTAATAATTTAACCTTTGAAATTACGATACGANTGGAACATACGAAATCCTAAAATGTAGCATCGTACTACAGATGGCGTTTTCCGCGCCATTCATGGTATTTTCTATTATCAAGAGTATAATATTTTCCCTCAAGATACGTATGTATTTTATACCAAAATCTACAACTGCGTCAGCACGTGTATTTATTTTTGTGTGTGCGTGACTTTGAGCAATAAACCATTTAGCCCGAAGCCAATTCCGCTGTCCAGTTGCTACCTTTAACTAATAGAAACTGTCGACCAATAAATCTGTCGCGAATTTCTGAATCCCTATTGTCTCCATTGTGGCGCTTTGATTGGGTCATATATTTCGCACTTGTAACCTTAAAGATTTAGATGGCTTCACGATGGAACTTCCACAATACTTATGATACCCGCATGCTGCTATAATAAATAATGCTTTTGTCCACACGTTCACGCCGAGAAAAATAAGGGCATTAATGTTGAGGTTTATAAAGTTCACGCAAACTTAATTTCGATCGGGTGGTTTCACCCGACCGTTTAACGTTACGTATGTATTTTTCTTTTGTTTATGTTTTGTTTGTCGCATTTGTTCATGCATTCGTTCATTTAACAGCAGCTTTTACAGCTTGTGTACCAAGAAAAACGTTAAGCATATAGTTTTGTTCGATTATACAACATACTCTTCAAAACATCAAAAATTAATCGGTTTATAATCGAGAACTATGCCAGCATGAAAATAAAACAACAGAAAGAAGAAAAAAATATCACACAAGAAATAAACACCTTATATAAATCTTAAATTGCATCATAAACAATCTGATACAAAAAAAAAACAGAAAAATATAATTAAGAAAATCAAAAACGGATTACCTACATTTACTTATTTTGACAGTATCTTCAAAAAAATAACTTCATTCTTAACAAAACCAACAAAAAATTTTAGTCATTTTACTAAAAGCATACGTTAAATTTAAAAAGTGAATTTTAATTTTAGGTTTTACTAAAAAAGACATACAGGTAGGAATTTTAAAACACGGTTTAAGAAATTATTACATAAACAATCGAAAAAGTTCATTTAAACGAAAATTCTATATTTTAGCAGTAAAACTTAATTAGGCACATTCAGTGGACAGGTTTTAGAAACCAATCAAACCAACTAGAAAGGTACCTATACGATTGGTGACGTATTCTCACTATTTTATTGTACCAATATCATAAGCTAAAAATGTTCAACTTCGATAACTCAAACGTACCAGTAGAAGCAAAACCTAATCTATAGGACCTTGGACCATAGTGCTTATTCGTTGCTCATAGCATAGCGCTTCAAATATGCCAATCAGATATCACTTTCTACCCAAAATTACTACACCACAAATAGCCTATATTTATAGATCTACCAAAAAATCAATATCTGTGACCGAATATTGCCATTTAAATATCCTTAGCACATCAATTTTTTTTATTGAAAACGAAAACTTCCTCGATATCGAAAATAGATAGGTACATCTACCCACATCTAATCTTAAGATACAGTTCCATCTTTAATTCTGGAATGTCACATCATCAGAGTAGACAGCTGCACCGATTTCCATTACAAATATACCTACGCTTAAACATTAACTTTATATATGCATATTAGCACATTGTTATTAGTTGTATATCAAACAATTCTATTGTGAAAACAAATATTCCAATTTACAAACGCCGAAATCAAAACTGAAAATTCGTTATGTTTAGCTCTAAAAATTTTAGGTTAGTTCGTAGGCTAAAGGAATAATTAAAGTCATAAAATAAAATTTCGTACCTACTCAACTTAATATTTCTACAATTAAAACTGCTAACGGGCTGACAATTCCTTTTAATCAGACCAAAAATCGACGACAGTTAAAACACCCGTCCTTCTACGTATAACCAGTATTTATCGAGGCACGAGAAGAAGGGTTTCAGATGGCGGCTTCTTAACACTGCACGCGAATTATCAATAACATTAATTAAGTAATTGACATGTTTGCATATGTTCATGAACGTAAATAATTTCCAGGCGACGATTTATCGCCGTTTAAGTCGAAAAAATACAGCTTGTCAGGCGATCCGTAAGTTATCTCATGTATCGATGACGGCGTTATTCTTTTTTTTTTTTATTTAATATAGACCGATATTTTAAAACAATAAATTAATTTGGGGCTATTGCTTCTAGAGAATTCTATGCATTTACTTTAACCGTATTGATTTTGTATAGTATGTCTTTTTCTCTGATTTTCCCTAAATACCAGTGTAGATACCAAAAATTTTTCTAGAATTTCAATGGGAAATCTTGTTGAATACTTCAGTAGCTATTTAAAGTAACAACAATTTACTATTATTTAATATTTTCCAAGTCGTCTTGTAGAATTATTTTATTCTTCCGTCTGCTCTTCGCTTGCCTGGGCACCTATGCCTCTATTTGCGGTCTGTGTAAAAACCAAATCATAATTTGCAGTAAACCTATGAAAACGAAAAGTGTGGTGGGATGCATAGTAGAAGTGAAACTTCAACGGATAAGCAGAAAAACGAATGGTAACGGACAAGTGGAAAAGCCAATCGCAACAAAAGTTTTACGGGCAGATTGTTAATGAACTTGTCCTATTTGAAAACCTGTCCGTAAAACTTGAAGTAAAAATTTTGTTCTGATTCGTTTTTCCACTTGTCCGTTGCTATTCGTTTTCCCACTTGCCTGTTGAAGTTTCACTTCTACTGTGCCCCAGCACACATTTCCTTTTAGTTAAAAACTGCTGCATAACATTCGACATATTTTGCTGGCGGATTATGGCGATGGAGAAGCCAGTCACAGCATCACGCAACCGTGCAGAATTTCAACGTAACATTCTTGTCGGTGTATATTCGTAATGCACAACTCCTTCATGATAAAAAAAAACAATCAGCATTGACTTGATATTGCTCCGACCTTGACGAGAGCTTCCATTGTGAAGATTGTTGTTTTGTTTTGCCGAGTTTGACGCCAAATTTGATGCAAATTCGTTGATCTGATCTTTAAGTCATTTTAACAATAACAAAATCCAACGAACGCAAAAGATGCTTTGTAAAGAAATACACTTTGCGCATGTAAGTGTCAGCCAGTAAGCGATAAGTTCGTGAGGCTTTACTGTTAACGTTCACGCCTCGTAGAGGTCGCTTGAACACGGGTGCGAATATAAAAAATCAAGTCGGATACTTTTCGAACATACCTCATATAAATAAAACTGAGGTATCATATTTGTGGTTTATTTATCGATCAAATAGCATGAGAGTTATTTATAGTCAGAAGGAGCAAGCGCAAACTTTTTATTACACAAAGTTTCTGCAAACTTCAGAAATATTCTTCCACCTTCTGATGAAAATGGTGAGAGGTGCTCCCTTCTGCTGATGATCTGTGATTCTACTTGTTCTTTGCTGTAGCGTGAAAAGACTTAGAATTGGCAGGAACGTAATAAGACTTTATGACTATTATCCTGCTACGAGAAATAAAAATGTAAAGTGCAGCTCTTTTTTTGATGCCGGCTTTATTTCCCCCAATGTCATTTGCATTTTAGAATCGCAACGCGGAAAAAAAGACGGTCTTCAATTCGAATTGTAACGCTAAACGATTTCTAATAACACGAGTTTTTCTGTAAGGGTGCGATCAGATTCAAAGTGAGTAAGAAAATAAATCCAGTTTTCATCTAATTAAATAGGTAAACAAACTACACTAGCACCTATATAAGGTAAAGATTAAGGAAAGCTGATCGTTAATAAGGCTTTATGTTTTATCATATGAATCAAAACATCAGCTAGCACATACCACATATGTAACAGCCTATTTGTTAGAAGTAGAACCAAAACATTAAACTTTTATTACAATCAGTCTTGCATACCAAAAATGATATCAAAGGCAGAGGAGTCGCCAAATTTTGGATTATTCAATTTTTTGTGTGATTCAAAAACAAGTACTTTATTTTTACCTTGATAAATGAAAATGTCACTAAGATCCTTCCTTGCATACCTCGTGGTAACGACAATCGATTATAACTAGAGATGCACCGGATAATCATAGGTAATGCCGAGTATCCGGTAGGGTACTCGGTAAAACCGCACTACGGTAAGTATGGTTCATGTCTCTGGTTTGCCGGGCTTTTCATTAAATACCAACATCCCAAATTACAAGTACAAGTACCGTTCAAGAAATCGTTTAAACAATACTAGTAAATTTTAATTCTCATTGTCGGATCTTTAACGAGAGGGTTGAATTGAAACCGTTGAAACGAGCCTATAGTGTTTATAAACATTAAAAGTCTGCAAGGTCACAAAATCATATTAATAAGTGAAAAAAAAACTTTTGGGTGTTTCATTCCCACCAGCCAGTAATGCTGGTGGGCGGGCAGTCCCTCCGGACTATGCCGGAAGGTAGGGTGGAAGGCCCTCTCTAGCCTGCTTTCAGGAATCGTGGGAATGGGTGGGTGGTGGTTCGGGTGAGAAAGATGAGACGGGCGAAATGAAGACAGAAGAGAATGAAAGATTATCTGTGGAATATTACTGCCTCAGTATTTGCCTAAATGATCCAAGGAAACCACAGAAAAACTTGGACCAAGGCAGACGGACCCGGAATCGAACCGGCGTCCTCCCTAAGCTAAGCAATGGTCTAAACCTCTAGGTCATGCCGCTCGGTTTAATAAGTGATCGTTGGTCATAACCTGATATACCTACAAGTGACGGAAATAGTACCAGTTCGGCCATACTGGTATTCTTGAAAAGTAAATACAAGAATAACTATATCGAAATAGCAAAGATAAACGACCAATTCAATATTAACTATAAATTTTCACTATGTAGATTTTTTGTCATAGTTATTAAATTATTACTGCTGGTGTCTCTGGAAGAATTACCGCATTTTATCCGACGTCATTATCCGGTACCCGCCCGGATTCTAACAGAAGAGCAGGATCGACCAGGTACTGGATCCAAACCGGAGTACCCGATCCATTTCTAGTTTTTATACCAAAATATCGCAGGTGTCTAGAGTGATGGTATAACCGAGTTGTGCTGTAGGTATTACCAAAAATTAATTGGTATTTGATATTTTTCTTCTAACTTACTCAAAACCTTAAATTAATACCCATAACAAAAAGTGGATAAATAAAACTGTCAGTAGAGTTCTTAGTTCGCTCCGTTTTTGACTGGTATTGTTTTTCACATTCGCTTACTATCTACTAAATTTTTATTTACGGGGAGATAGGCAGCATTTTTCTTTCAAAACAACTTATCCGTACCATTTGTAGGGAGCGTTCTTTATTGCGAGGGAGGCTTTAGACACGCTGATGATTTTTAAAATGTCTTTCCACGGCCAAAAAATATGTTCAATAACTGAATTAAAATACCGCTCCTTGTAGCTTCCAGCTGCGTCCCGCCTGACAAATGACTAACTTAGTTTTGTTTTCGCAACATGCGAGAGGATCTGTCAGGATTAGGGGAAGTTTTTACTGGCTCCGTTGCGCCGCTTTTGACACCGCGCCGTGAAATATTTAAAAATCACGAAGCGTATTTAAATCACTCCTGCAACATGTACTGCTGTATGCCAAATATTGCAAGCAAAGAGAATATTGTGCTTCGGTTGTTTATTTAATTAATGATGGAGTTATATAAAAAACTAAGTAAAATTATCCCATTAAGGATAAACTCTAAAAAAGTATCAGAAAAAAAAATGACGTAAAGTAACCCATACCAGTTAGATAATAACTAAATTGATAAGAGGTATTTTTAAAAATAATAAATTACATTAATTTCAAAAACTCATATTTAAGAGACGCTAATTATACTATTAATGGTACTGTGGGAAACACCTTCAGATGATTGCATGACGATGTAGTATCCGTATGTCTCAAAGATTTAATTTCTACCATCGTCCACCACCTACCAATCCGGAAATAATCGATTCTTCATAATTCAGTTTTAGTTTTCGTAATTTTAGCTTAGAAGTTTTTTAATTTGTAAGACTGTTTAAAAATGGCTTCGATACATACAAAAGACACTATGAAAGAAATAATAATAAACACACCATATGCGGCAAATTGTGTATTTGTTATTGTTAGTTATATTTAATCAACATTAAACGTGTTAATATGACATGGTGAATTTATCGGCGATGACATGAGTAATCAATTTACAATTCCTTAGGGGTGTTTTAATACAACATTTCTCCCTTATTCTCCTATTTTCCTGTCAGCCCATCAACTTCTGCTGTTTCCCACACGAAACCGTTTGTTCGTTTATGTCATGCATATTAGTTCTGATTTATACTTACTGGAACAAAATTACATAAAAATTGGTCAATTGTGAGTTTAACCCGCGCGCCTTATACTTACAATTACTATAAATGTTTTGAAAATGTATTTAACTATAATTTTTTTTAATTAATTGCGTTCAATATGTAAAAAACAATATTGCATCGGGCGGGAATCTGACCAGCCACTCATGTTGTATTTACCCACTTCATTTTTCTAAAAGTGAAGGGACCTTTTGACAATCTGAAATTCGTGATTTCAAATTGTTTTTTTCTTGAATTTGTATTACAAGGTCATCCTTCGGTTTAAATTTGAACTATAATTTTAATATTAATCATAAGATTAATTATTTTTCTGATAAATATCCAATTTAAATTATCTGATAACGTCATTATCTGTTGTTTATTTTTTAAACGTATCTAACATTGACTGTAAGATTTTTCACTGCAATTTTATCTGCAACGGAATTTTCATCTTCAGCAAAGTAAAACACTTGCTCAGTTATTAGGTATTATGTGGCATTGAAGACCTTCAAACTATAGCGTTCTCCACCTCCAAAGTAGTATCAGCGACAGAACAGATCAATGTTCTTCTGTCTTTGCACAGTCAACCCTGCACCATCGAATGTATGAATTGATTAAACATTAAATGTATTACTAATAAACTGTCAACGATGCATTTGTTATGAAACTTTACTAAATCGTACAAGAATAGTAAAGGCACTTTTTAGGATCACCAAGACTTTACCTAGGTCTCAACATATATTTCGGGATTTATCCCATCATCTAGAGTAACTGCAGTGTTGTGGTGGACAATTGTATATATTTTTTGTAGATATTTCTTAAGCATTCTTTTTCATTATTTTACTTCAAATTCATTTCATTTCAAATATTATTTCAATTTCTTATCTTGTACATACTTTGGTTTCCTTTCAATCCAAATCTCTATTCTTCTCTCAATCACTATTACCTACAATTCCAACTTCAACCATACCTGCCTGCATGCACTCCCATACTAATATCTGGTTTTACCCTTAATTGCTTTCTCTTGAACTCTATACTGCTTAATTCTACGTATTCCTACAAACTAGTGGCTTCACCCTCTCTCTCACTACTTTTCCTTCTAGAACATTCTATCAAATTTACTAACAACTAAACTAAAGTGTCAATACTGTTATTTTTGATAAGATAAGTTTTTTTGTTAAATGTGTTACGATTATAAAATATTTTTATTTATCCGTTGTTGTTGTATCTCTCGCTATAATAAAAATTAATTTTTTCATCCTTTACCACATTTTTAAGCTTCGTTTTAATCCCTACTATAAAAGTTAAGGGAGGTTCGTCTTGCCATGGGTATATATCTATCTACGACGAATACTATTGAATGTAGTCTCTTAAGCAATTAAACGTGTGCTTTTGTTGAGCTGTACCGCAAACAATAAAGCCGAAATACGTTTTCCGACCGTGATCCTTGTAGAATGGACAATCGGGAGGGGAACTGATTTATAAGAATTCAGATCTACCCTTAATTAAAATTTCAGTTTGTTCAATCAATACATTCTTTAAAGGAACGCTCAAAATATCCGATTCAATTGTATGCGAACAATTTTTAAGTAAAAGTTTTAATCCATGCTTCATTTGAGGGATCATTCCAAGTTGCTTTTTTTCATTGCGTTTTTCCGATAATCATATTATTATTAAAAAAAATATTGCATTATGCAAACGTCCGAAAAACCCAAAGCTTAACTTAATTAACTAAGAATTGTTTACTTGGTTAAGAATTAAACTGGAGGAGAAAATAAAGATCTTACAATAGTGTTGAATTGGTTGACAAATCAACTAATTAATTTAATGTTGAATGACAAACGTCATTTGTCAGAAAATAGGCATTATCCGAAACATTAGACAATCGAACAAAAAGAGTCTAAACTAAAAGTTGCTGCGGTTTGTTATCATAGTTATTTCAGGCAAAGGCGTTGAAAATTTCATTAGAACACGAAAATTACTCGGATCAGTCGTCACTGACGTTTGACAAAAATAATTGGACATTTCAATTTAAATCGGTCATACTTTTTGTTCAATTTAATTCGTCAATGTTGGAGGGCCTTCGTAACATTTTCATATTGCATCAGCGTCAAAACAATAGAGNATGCGTTAATATTCTGAGCCAAAATTCAGTTTTTTAAGCAGTTAATACAGGCACTTTAGGTACATGAAATTAAGTTAATTGTTTTCATATTTTCTAATTAACAAAACAAGTTGAAAGAACTAACTGAAACATATATTTGGAGGGGAGGGGGCTGATAGATCTCAACATCCTCCACTTAGCTAGGGATCTGACGTCGGTCACATAGGTCAATAGTTGAAGGAGACTACAAGCTCCACCTGATGTCGTAATCATCGTCGAATCTATCAATATTCTATATTTTGTATCATTTACGATTAGTATAAAATTTTTGACAATGCTAAATGAGACGATATGTTAAATATACTTAAAAATGTACGGACGAGATACAGAGATAGAAGAGTGATACATAGTTTGTATAAACACCAATAGGCAGTTATAGAGGTTGAGTATTAGCAACGTAGAGAAGTAAACATTAGGAAGGGAGTCAGACAGGGATGCACACTGTCACCGCTACTTTTTAATCTATACATCGAAGGCGCCATCAACATCATTAAAGACAGTAGGGGGAAAATTAGTATGCTTAGATTTGCAGATGACATAGCAGTATTAGCGTCAAGTAAAAAAAAAATACTGGTATGCAAGGGAAGAAAAAGTAGGGAAAGAGCGAATATAAAAATAGGAGACGAAAAATTAGAAGAAGTAGTCGATTTTAGTTATCTAGGAAGTCAGATAATGCAGGACGGAAAGAGTAGTAGGGATATAAAGCAGAGGATAGCGCAGGGTCGAGTCGCCTTTGATAAAAAGAAGTCACTTCTACGCTCGCGAACGGTTAATTTAGAAATTCGAAAAAGGTTGTTAAAGTGTATGTTTGGAGGACGGCGCTGTATGGGTGCGAAACATGGAGTAAAAGGTTAAAAGCATTCGAAATGTGGTGTTACAGGCGAATGATGAAGATACCGTGGATAGAGAAGGTTAGAAATGAAGAGGTATTAGAAAAAGTGGGAAAGCAGAGGACTCTATAGAAGTCAATAATAAATAGTCGAGATAGGTGAGTAGGACACCTTCTCAGGCATGAAGGTCTAGTCAGAGACATATTAGAGGCAGAAACGGGAGCTAGGAGGGGTAGAAGTAGACCTAGATTAGATTACTGTTCGCAAATAGTTAAGCATGTGGGTTGTTCTAGTTGCAGGGAAATGCGAAGATTAGCTCAGGATAGGAAAGAGTAGAAGTGCGTGTCCGACCAGTCTTAGGACTGTCGACTTTATCATGATGATGACATATATAAACGAAGATCTTGTTTTGACTGTTGGCCCAGTTTGAATGAAATTTCTAGAGAATATTATTACTGGTACATAAGGACACACTATAACCGATGTTACGAAAAATTCGCTTTTAAAAGTGCGACAGAGCAAAACAAAACACGGTTCACGAGTATGGGATCATACGCGGTGTTAAATGTTTATCATATATATTGCAGATGCATCCAATACAGTACCTACATGTATATACATTAATGTTGATTTTATAAAATCAAATTAGAATCCTTATTACTAAACAAGAATAAGGAAAAGGCGACAATAAGAAATAATTTCGTCCTGAAGTCCTTTTGCTAATTAGAACCTTAACTATATGTATACATGTAGAAATGTATATACGTTTGTATATAAGATATAGGTACCTGCGTCCGGAAATGAGATTTCAATGTTTCCCGAAGGAGCCTTCCGGGACGTATCCGGAGATATCTTTGCTTCCTTCGGGTGCGCGTTGTTAAGTCTTAATATCGCAAGAATACGGCAACAGTTAACTGAACGGAGCATTTCTAGAATACAATTAGAATATTAGATTAGGAGGGAGACGATAAAATCTCTTTACTTAGCTTGAGAAAACAATGGGTAACTGACGCATTACGAATACACTGGAAAATTTCATCGTAGCTATTTATGTACATGCTGATTTCCTTGTCATTTGCCATTCTAACTAACGTATACCGGTGAAGACTTTTTTATTGTGCAAAAATAAATCCAATTTTATATCCAAATACAAAAGAGAACTAAATTTTAAACGAAAATATCCAAATCTACCTTAAGATAGACAGTGCTTTATTGCACAGCTTTAATTTTATTAAATTCTTTCTATATTCTGTAATAAAATTGTAAAAAAGTATCAGTAGCATACTTTGTACGAATCAATGAAAAAAATAAAAGCAACAGTTATTGTACTCATATGGAGTATATAAAATACGATTTTAAATGCAGTTAAGTGGGGCAAATATTGTAATATGAAGCAGTATAAACCGTTTAATGCAGGTAATAAGTCCTTTCTTTTTCAATTCAATACAATATATAATCCTTAAACCTAATAGTTATGTCAGTAGCCTCAATTTATGATAATCATTATATGGAAAAGAAAGCACTGTCGTTTCCGCAATACCGAATCTGGTGTGCTGATGTAGGGTAGTGTGATGATTTTTAATTCATAGTAGATAGATTTTACTAATGAGAGATGATCTGAAGTCTGAAGCCGAAAGCACCTTTTACCTACTAACATTCTGGGGTGCCCTTAAAAATTGACACTATTCATGTTGCTTTTACTGATAGCCAATTGAAGGTTAGTTTTGTTGATATCGCCCCATCAAGGAGCCAATACGTTTTAATGTGTATCTTTTATTCTACAAAAGCAATATAATTTATCAGTATGTCAACAATTATACAAATTGTCGATAGTCATCAATACTTCGACAATGATCGATTTATCGATATATTCTATACATTGTGTCTGATCAGCACCCCGGAAAAAAGTAAGGGAGAAGAAGGTACGCGAAAAAGAAATGGAATTAGCAACTTTGCGCCACTCGGTGATATAGGTACATAAACATGAAGGTAATGACTTTACCGAAAGCCCTAACTGCTTTGGCAATGATGACGTGAATTCATGTGATAACACCAGTGCATTCTCATTGCACCATCCACATGTGACCACTATGTCCGCATATTCTCCGGGCGAATACATTTATGTTTTTTATTTGATATTTTCACACTCAACTTATTTTTGTATTTTGTGGTAATAGCAATAATATATAATAATAATAGAATAGTAACCACGGAATGCAGGCTACTACTAATAATCGTCGCACGTGCAATTGACCTAACTATGTACTAGCTGTTGCGAAGGTCACGAGTAGATAGGTATAAGTGTTTCGTCACTTCACGCTTGCTATAGTGCATATCAATATATTTCGTTATCGATAACCAAAAGTTAAAATCATTTATTGCTCAGCACTAACCCTTCTAATCCGTCAGTGGCTCCGTCGTCGAATAAAAAATCACCATATAATAATATTAAAAGGTGTTATATTATTTCTTCTTTTTTCGAGTGTCTTGAAATAGGGAAAGAAGTCGTTGCTTTTTCTGCTTTTGACCTATCTCAAGTAGTAGTAAATTTATTTTATAGTGATATGTGTAGTCTTTCAAGTTATTATACGTGTGTCTCAACGACAACAACGAGTTGTTTTCGAAACGATCGTTTAAGTTTAATTAACGTTGCAAACTGTCCCTCGTCTTGTACGGTCCTCTCTCTCATTGAAACAGAGCGTCGCATGGTGACGCGGGCCGTCGCGACGTTGGCTTTGCCTTTAATAAAGGTGATATTGTAGCGACTGCATTACGTACAAGTTATTATTAAAATGAACCCATTAATCATTCGGTGACATCTCCGACAGTATCGTCGTATCGGTGGCCTCTTTCTCCCCTTGGCCGTCAACGCCTGCCGGTTGCACGCGCCCCCTCCCCCTCTCCATACTCTATGTCCCTCGACGACACCGGCTCTCTTGGTGTCGTCGTTGTCGTCATCGCGCTAACTTTACGTCGTCACCTTCTGATGCTCATTTATTAACTTACTAACACGATCCAATAATTCACACCAACAATGAAAAACATCAGGTTCTTTGAAATATTTCATTAGTGTAAAAATTGAAACAGATGATGAGACATCGGCAAGTCATTAATAGCTTTCTAAATATGCAAACCTTATTATAATTATAGGTCATCATCAGTCTTAAGACTGGTTGGACACGTACCTCTACTCTTTCCTATCCTGAGCTAAACTTCGCATTTCCCTAAAACTAGAACAACTCACATCCTTAACTATTTGCCAACAGTAATCTAATCTAGGTCTAATTATAGATAGACAACCCAAAAAAAAAGTCAACTCAATAATGCATTTCATGTTCTTTTCAGGCTGAAAAAGTTGTAATTTTCCAGATATTATAAATAGGTGTTTCAAAACAATTAACTTTCATTAATTCTTTTTGATCAATAACAGTATATTTTTTATTTTCCCTTTGGCTTAACATTTGTTTCCTTTAGTCTTCAAAAACGGTAAATTCATTACAAAAACATTTTTGAATATTGAACAAATACCATAACCTAAAAATTAATAGTTTAGCTTTATAAATTAATGTAAATGTTAAACGCTTAGAAACCTTTTGGTGTAATATTTTCAAAACTGTCTCTTGTTATGTTTTCAAAAACATAAATTTCTAACCAATTTAAAAGTAATGTGTAAGATCCATTACTTTTCTACGATTATTAGTGTTGTAAATCCGTTTTGGCCTAAAATTAGTTTTCATAGTGATTTGGTAAATATTAGACACAATTGTGCAATTATAATGAATGCTTTTCAATAGTAACCAAACCCGTACACAATAAGAAATTATTAATGTACTCGGCTCATCATTCCCTATTTCTAATTCATTTGAATTAGAAATATTGCGGTGCAGGGTACGAAATAATGTTCAAGTTTATTACAAGACACGTATGCAAAGAGCCACGGTAAACTGCAGGGACATCCCAGATTAGCTATTTAACAGATGCGCATTTTCCCCGTGTCTTATCTCTCATGAATAGGACAAGTACTACTTGCAAACGTTTAAGGGAAATAAACCAGAAGTGTACCGGACGGGTCCTTCCGACGCCTGTTTACTTAACATTACGAATGTATGAAACTCCTGGGGTCAGCTTGGTAAATACCTGACATGTAACAATCTCCTGCTTCTGTGTAAATAATAATTTCGGTTAACAAACACATTCGTACCTTCGCGAATACGAACAACTTGTGCCTAGTCACCTAAGATACCCATTCAGAATACACACATCACCACAACTATACACATACACGAAGGCGTATAAGAGCCTTAGGTTTCCATTTCACAAAAGACGTTAATAACTTGTACGTTTCCTTTTCTGGTGTTTACTTTTTTAGAAACACATGACATTTCAGTGTCAACAGATATAACAAAGATACAAAGAACGCCCTACATTTTTTCAAGTACAACCTATTTTCTGGTTTCCATTTCTACGTCTCAATGTGTCAAACAAAAGGAGGCCTTCAAAGAAACGGGAACGTATACTTTCACTATTTACCCTAAATATGAAAGATTGAAACTGTTGTAAAACACATCAGCGAACTCCTTCATGCAAAAACCTACGCCCTTCGTAAAAATCCACATGTAACCAAAAGAACGTTTTATTTGTTAAAAGGTGTCTCCGAATAAATCATTTACCAACGATAGCATTATATTAATAAAAGCGTCCAGGTATATTTTATGTATAAAAAAATGTTTACCAATTTAATCATCTTAAACCTTTAATAAAACAGATGATATGGGCTGATAAACCAATATTTTTTATTGTAATAACTGTTATTCTACTGATCGAGACAATTTCCACAGACTTTGGCGCATTGAGAGTAAAAATACAGCATGCAACGGAAGTCGCGCGCGCACATCTTAACAAAAATTCGACGGTATGAAGTTAGCAGCGCGGTTACAATAAATCGTTAACGAAACGCCTGGCTAAATGGAACGTGGGGTCAAAATTGATGGTTTTGGTCTCGGCAATCGCCACTGTTTTTGATTGGGACGAGTTTGCACCCCCAACTAGTAGGAACAGTTAAGGGCAGCATTTCACGGTGATATTTAAATATATTTAACGTATACGTTCCAAAAAAATTGTTTCACTAAATAACTTATTATTATTATTACTTACATAAGAATATTAAAAATAGAAGTTTAACTTCTGTACCTAGGAACATGGTGCATTTATTTAAAAATAGATGCAAAGACTTCTGTTGAGATCATATTGATAAAAAGCCCTATTGAGATCATATTAATAGAAAGCCTTATAATCACTTCGCAAAACTCTTCCTTTTAAAAGCACTAACAGAATAAAGTAGTTAGTCGCAATGATTTTTCTTATTTATCGAACGTCTGTTTTCATAACTGTTGACGCAAATGACGGTAAATTTTTCGCGATGCGATTACAATTGGTATCTTCTCAGGGTGCCCTGGAAAATTCAAATTTGTTATAAGATAGCATCAATCAAATCGCGTTCTGTAAGACTGGGGCGCCGTCTGCTGTCGAATCAAAGTCGATTACAAGCCATTCGTACATTTATCAAATCCATGTTCGCGTCGACATGTGTAGCAGTGGCTGGATGCTGGAGCATTTTCTGCCTGCCACAGTGCCGTTCGCACTCCTTACTTCGGTTCTGGGGGCTTGAAATGTGTTTGTGATGTTCCGTTCTATCAATCAAAATATCCGAGTTTTTTTTGCTTTGCTAATATTATCTCGTATGCTACCGTTTTCTTAAGGCACATACGCACATAACAATCGAAGACGGAGCATGAAATAATAGGAGGGCAAACGCAAAGAAATTTTTGAAAAGTGATGTTATACGTAGATATTAAAATAAGTTGAAAAAATGGATATAGTTAAGTTTTAATTAAAATGTTGTGAATAAAGACATGTTCAAGGAAGGAGGATGATGTTTTACGTTCTTAATTAGGAATGGTTATTTTTAAACTTTATGGGGCATTTTACCTTTAAACCCTTGAGAATTAGCGGTACTGTATGAATATTAGGATATTATCTGAGCTCGTCCGAATTCGATTGCACATGAAGTGAAAAATCTTAGAAAAATTACCATGCTATCTCATAATCTGGGTGCCTTTAACTCACAATTGAAAAATTACCA
Source organism: Agrilus planipennis (assembly GCF_000699045.2). NCBI lineage: Eukaryota > Metazoa > Arthropoda > Insecta > Coleoptera > Buprestidae > Agrilus > Agrilus planipennis. The sequence goes on from NW_020438934.1 coordinate 545,494, forward strand.
TGCTAGCACAATAAAAATTCCTGTGTTTTCTAGTGATGTTTATACGGTTTTCTCATAAAAATCATTAAATCCATATTGAATTTTGTCAATCCATGTTCCTTGCACTCACTTTATAATGACAAGCACGGTAATTTGTCTAAGATTCCGAAAGAAAAAGGAACAAACAAAAACCTAAGGTTAAACATTATTATATATGTACAGGTGTTTGACCAACTAAGTAATAAAAGGAGGGTATAATAGATAATACATGAAGTAAGCTTGTCCATATTAGAAATGACCAACAACTGTAGAATTACAACCTTTCAACTACTAAATTTCCAAAAATTTCCTTCCTTATATATTTATTTTCTTTTTGAAGATACTGGAGTAAATATTGATGTTTTAAAAAACTTTTTAATTTTGATATCTTTAACTGTCTCCTCTCTTTTCTCTACTTTCTTTTTTCATATCATTTTTTGACAAAATAACTGAAGCAATTTAAATTTTTGGTATATGCGTTTTTAAAAATCGAATTTTGCTAATGAAGTGGCAGTGCTGAAGCTAACCCTCCATCAATTAGGGTTATATGCTTCGTTTTTCTCAATCCCCAATTGGCTTAATCAGGTTTTCGTGCTGCTCAAGTTTCCAATGATTGAGTTGAAGGCAAATTATCCTTATTTCCTTACATCAGAAAGATTAAGGGTCCTTGTTTAAAATCGATAACTAGTTGTCGAATACTTAAACGTTAAGACCTTTTTTCTTTCTAATTTTGTTGAATATTTATTTATTTAATTATTATTTATTACTTCTAAACGGGGACCCCTTTTGCAAATGTACGATCTACATAATAATTTAAGACGAGATAAGATAAAATATATAATAGTACGTATTTGTCTGAAAATTTTCAATAGATATTTTTAGTTTCTGATTAGGTAGCACTTGAGAGCACTAATTAAAGAAACTGATTCACATCACGCCCTACTAATTCCTCAGTTAAGGTACGCTTAATGGTCCGTCAACATCTATGCAAAACTTCTACTTAAAAATACACTGAGGAAGTTAGGTTAACATCGTTTGTAAAAAAAAAATTGTATCAAAAAGACAAACAACCAAACAAGGAGACAAAAACAGTGGGTTAATTTTGCACTGTCATCTGGTCGTGAACTATACTTAAAATAAAAAAGTTTCTCACTCATACGGAAATTACATAATTTAAAATCAATTACAAAATTTGCCAAAGATAATCAGACAGACAAGAAGGACGTCGTAAAAGGGTAACTTCTTATGCAAGTAGTGTTGATTATTTGGGATTATACAATATATAGGCTTGTTTCTTCATTGCCCTTGATGTTGATACGTATTAATTTATCTACATTTAGAATATTAATATATTTTTGGTGTGCAAGAGAAGAAAAAGTAGGGAATGAGCGAATATAAAGATTAACGAAAAACTAGACGAAATGGCTGATTTTAGATATCTAGGAAGTCAGATAAGTCAGGACGGAAGCAGTAGTAGGGATGTAAAGCAGAGGATAGCGCAAGGTGTTGCGTTGCCTTTAATAAAAAAAGTCACTTTTATGCTCGCGAACGGTTAATTTAGAAATTCGAAGAAGGTTGTTAAAGGTGTATGTTTGGAGCGCGGCATTGTACGGGTGAGAAACATGGACAGTGGGCGCGGCGGAAAAGAAAAGGTTAGAAGTTTTCTGAATACGGTGTTATAGGCGAATGATGAGGATAACGTGGATAGAAAGAGTTAGAAATGACGAGGTATTAGAAAGAATAGAAAAATAGAGGACTCCTTCGAAGTCAATAAAAAATAGGCGAGATAGGTTGGTAGAACCCCTACTCAGGCATGAAGGTCTGGTCAGAGACATATTGGAGGCAGAAACGGAAGTTAAGAGGGGTAGGTAGAGGTAGACCTAGATTAGATTACTGTTCGCAAATAGTTAAGGATATGGGTTGTTCTAGTTTTAGGAAAATACGAAGATTAGCTCAGGATAGGAAAAAGTGGAGGTACGTGTCCAACTAGTCTTAGGACTGACGACCTAATGATGATCATAGAATATTTAATCTCTTCTAGTAATGGATACTTACTTTTACTTCATTTATACCGAAGGATAAGGTAAGCATTTATTATTATGTATTGAGTAGTGTAAATTTCAGGTGTTTCTATTCTATACAAATTAACAACTTTCTATATTTTCATTAAAATTGCTTTATAAGCTCGGTTGATCTAGCAGAAAGGAAAGTCAGAAGTATTCCCGACGTCTCCCATTAACTGTAATAATAATCATATTTTCGTTAATGTACCGAATGCTCCGCCACAGTTCAAAGTTGGTATTACTTTTTAAACATTCAAGCGAAGTCTGTACGACTCTAAAAGCATTTCGCCATTAAAAAATTAAGCGGCGGCCCGCGCATTATATTATTACTTTATGGATACTTCAGTGCGCGGCAAATGGGGGGAATCGGAATTATACTGAAAAGAAGCACTACGACGACGACGAGAGGACGACGCCGTGCGCCGCGACGACGAACGGACGGATCCACGGCGAGGAATTAAATTGGATGAAAAGTTTTCATTGACGAGAAATGTACCGTCTTTAATTACTTTGCCATTAGGCAAATACTTAAGTTACCGAAGACGTCACCTTAAAAGCTCCCCGTTACCTCACCATCGCACCGGCGCCCCTCTGTAACAACCAAATTTACGCGACCAAAAGAATGAAAAATGGATAAATAAATTTTATGCTTCGAAAACGAATGGAACGGTTTAAAATGTAAAAAGGTATTGTGTACAAAATGGGAAGTTTCCTCTTTTTGTATGTAATTTATCTTCTAACCAGAGTTGGATAGTATCGGAATGCTTTGGATGCAATATTTGGTCACTATATTTCTGTTATTTGCAGCCTCCATCAGGTAATTTGTGAAATATCTAGTACCTGGATACTTTCTATCATTCATCAGGTAAATCGTAATGTATCTAGTATCTGGATACTTTCTATCTTTCATTATTTCCGCACAAATCTTTCCCGTGTAGTTACAGTGAGATGGTAGAAGAGAAAGCACGAATAGCACCTTGCGATGATTCCAGCATCACAGTAGGAGAGAGAAAATGCGCTGGTTGACCATTGATAAAACTGAACACTCACAAATATAACCGTTGATTGAGATGATTAAGCTTGAGCTTGAGTATGTCTGGTAGGTGGTGTTATTGGTATGATATCGTGTAAAACCTACAAAGTGTAAATTCCAAATATGCATTCGGTATATCCACAAAATTTCAACTTTGTGGAAACCCAATCGTACAACTAAATCTACATGTACTCACATGTAATGGGAATACATCGTCGTCATTGTCGGAACAGTTAGGATTTTCGGTAAGGTCACTACCCTCATGTTTATTTATATCACTAAGTGGTGCGAGATGGCTCATTCTCCTTCTTTTTCCTTTACCTTATTTTCCCTTAATTCTTACAGAGTACTAATCAGACATAGTGTACAATTTATATAACGAGCAACAGGTAGCCGGGAAGTAAATATTAGGAAGGATGTGCATTGTCACTGCTACTTTTTAATTTGTATACTGAAGATGTTATCAATATTATTAAAGACAGGACAGCTTAAGGAGTAGTATCCCTGGATCCTAGGATGATACAGCAGTGTTAGTACTTAGCAAGGATGAGTTAGAATTAGCTTTAACTAAAATGAAATTGGTAGTATGGTATAAAAATTAATAAAAATAGAACATTAGTATGCACCTAAGGGCGTAAAAATAGGACTACAACTAATATAAAAAGAAAAAGATAAACTAGAAGTCGATATTTAGGGAATCAGATAACTGTAAGTATGTGAACACTGCGGAGAAGAAAAGATTAAGATGTAAGTTAGAAGTGAGGAAGTAATAGAAAGAGTAGGAGAACAGAGGCCGTTATGGGAATCAGTAAGAATTAGAAGAGTTAGGCTGGCAAGATACCTTCTCAGACATAAAGGGCTAGTTAAAGACGTATTAGAAGTAGAAATAGGAGTTTAGAGGGATAGAAGCACACCTATTCTAAATTGCTGTTCACCAATAGATAAAAATGTAGATATCTTGACTTGACAAGAAATGCGAAGATTGGCTCAAGATACGAAGAATTTTTGATAGGGCTAAAGACCTTGAAGATGATTTATTATCCGGAAAAAGTATCCGAATACAGGCATTTACGAAATTATTTAGATACCTTTGTAATCAAAAACATAGACATAGATAAATAAATATAACTTCTTACGCGTGCAGTGCACGTATACGTATACGCACACCTTTTATTTTTAAATATATATTCAAAAAGTCTCAACAACGGTTAATATTGCGATATGATAGTTGCACTTTTTTCTTATCTTTATTGAAATAGCACCTGATTTCAAAAAGTAATTTTATTTACATACCTACCTACCTATCTAGGATAGTTGAAATTTATAGAATTTCAAGGAATGCGCACGGTTCCTGAACAAGTAATCAAAACTTAATTACTTCTTGGGGCAATTAGCAGTCAATCAGCGAATTTTCGGAGAGCACTCTACAAGAGCGTACTGTTAATAAATGCATAATTACTACTGCCTGGATCGTTACAACTTCCATGGTTTTATTGGCCTCGAGGGCTCCGTTTCCATATTAATATCCACGCTCCTTCTTTTCCGTCGTCTTAAAATATCCTTTACTAAATTAACAGCCCGTTTTTATGTATAATGGAAAACAAATGTTTAGCTACCTCTAACATTAAATACAATCGTGATTAAAATAAAAAAAAACAAACAAAGCACAATAACATTAAAATCGCAAAGCAGGATTTTTTGATTTGCTGTTAGGTCAGGTTAGAGCAATGTAAATCCAAACTTGCAGCTTCTAAAAACTTGTGATAATATAGTGAGTCTAAAATAATGTTTAAAGATAAAAAAAATATATTTACAGGTACATCTCTTATTAAGAAAGCATAAATTAATTATTGAATACACTCAATATTCTAATTTCTAATAAAAATAGTTTTTTCGATTGGTCAGACAACAAATGTCACTTTGTCTGTTATTTCAAACTTATTACACCAGGCAGTCATACTGCTACAACGCATATAAGTACCGTACTTAGGCCGATAATCAAAATTTTATTGGGTGATAACCATGGAATCAATAAAGACCATGCATGTGTGACACAATACATGGAAGCGATTAGAATTGTGACATGACGCACAAGTATCTGCACCACACTTTCCGCAAACAATTGCGTAGCGTCCTAGTTTCGTCCCTGACAATGACGAAATGTACGAACTAAATCCAATCTTACTTACTATATTTGATGCTTGAGCTATGAAAAAAGGTTTTCTGACGTTTCCGACTGTATTGTGTTTTTGCGGTAGTGACAAAGTTGTTAATCGAAATATGAGCAGTTCTAATTTTTTCCAATACCTTTTTTGCGTTTGCCTCGTTCTAAAAAGTACACTTCCGTTACACTGTCGTGAATATCGATTAAAAGTAAATACTTGGTTCCCTTGAAGCACACGTCTGAAGCAGAAACGAAAATAATTTAATAACAATGAAGCTAGAATAAGAACGGGGAAATGATATCAAAGAAGGGGTTAAACTACGCCAAGAGCAGCGGTTCAAACGATTATCGTCGGCTTTGCGCTGCACGTATCGCGTCGAAAACTACGCCGGTCCGCACAAAAGCTTTCAACGGATTTTGATTAGTCATAGAGACAATTTAAACGAGGCAAAGCAGATAGAAATCTAAATTTGAAACAGTAGCGGCTGTCCGGAGTACCATCGGCCGAAATTCGATTTTAATAAATTGAAACAAGTTCCAGATTCATTATGACTAGGCGTTAAATTAAACTGAGGTATAATTTATTTTCGACCTAAACAAATATTCATTTCTACGGGGCACGACAGACCAAATAACCAAACATATTTAGTTCTACCAATACGAAATCAGAAATAAATTAAATTTAATTTGAAATATTAATCTGAAAATTCATTTCATATTAAACTAACTCACTTCTAAAAGTTGTCTAAATTGTATGTATGTTTAAATTTAATTGCTCAAACATTCAAAAAAACTTTCCAAAATCAATCTAGATAGGGTGAAAGACGCCATAAGCAATTAAGGTTGGACCAAGGTTTCAATTGGGCTAACGCACGGTCATTTTTTACACGTATTATGGAAGTGAGGTCATTAACCATCTGGATAATTGCTACCCCACCAATACCTATGTTTTCAGAAAACATTCCGGGTAAAATATAAATATAATGTCAGTTTTAGATGAAGGAATTTGCATATCAACACCTACTACGGCTGCAAGAGGAATTTACATTATGAAACGATTTTATTACATTTCAGATTCGTAGTTGGAGGCATTATTGATAGTCTTCATCACTAGTGGACGAGTATCAAGACGTATTTTATGCCTTATGGGTGCTAGCTAGAGAATATCGAAATGACGCCCTCTAATGGTCAACCCTGGTGTTAGTATGCAAATTCATTTAGCCAAAATTGACCTTATACTAATATAAATCTATCCTCAAAATCTAATTAAAAAATATTGATAGGATCGCAGTTATCTAGATGGTTAAAGATCAAACAACCTTGATATATGTAATATAACTACAATTACTTCTGACGACTTACTCTTTGAGCAAAACCAGTTAATTCTAGACTAGTCCATATATTAAAGTGCGTTCGCAAAACACTTCCAACAAAGTATTTTTCAATTTTTTTACAAGACAGGATTGAGATTTTTTGTTTAATTGTTATTTGATCGTACCTTGTACACCTATTCTATTAGTTCAAATGATGCGTCACGGCGTATAAATCATCAACAAGAGCGACCTTTTGTGTGACTTGAAGAGAATTACCACATAAAATGCCTTTCGTGACTCAGGCGATTCTTTTGCTACTAATTTTGACCCAAAAAAACTGTTACGCGTGTTTTTTTACCACAGGCCCGGAATCTGATTTTCGGTCATAACGAATTTGCGTGTGACATGTCCTCAAAATCGTTTATAATGAATGGTATAGAACTGAAGATAGGCTCTTTTGACACTTTGTTCCGGACTTTATGTACACCAATGGGAAGCGTGAAATTCAACATAACTTACTTTAAGAACTATTTTTTTCTACGATACCATTCCTTTGTCATAGGAAAATAAAAGAAGCATCTTCATCACTTTTGTAACCTTACTGAACTTCCATTGTTTCATGCCTTAGAAGATTAAAGAAGAAAACGCATCTACAGTTGAACTTTGCTCGCATCACAAAGCTGCAAGTTACATTATTTATTTGTTATCATTAAATATAAAACAGGCAACTATTGAAAAAAAAATAAATGATTGTAAATCATTAAATTAAATTTACTTTTAGAAAAAGATGCAATGGCATTTAATAGCGTATTTAACGTTAAATTATTTGAATTTAATTTAATCTCTATATCTACACTTTGTTAACGGAAATGTGTGTAATCCGTCATTGTATACGATTCCTAGGAAATGTATGTAATTCCTAAATCGCTCGGAAATGTGTAAAATATATTAGACACATTTCGTAAATAACATTCGGAAATTTATTACATTGAAGATGTCAATGGGTACTGGAGGTACCGATCAGGCGAATTATTGTATTCACAAATAACTCTGATTCTCAGTTTACTAACGTGTTTTATCCATTTTCTTCACAGAAAGCATTAGTTTTATACATTTCCTAGTACAATATCGGAATTTCATACAATTCCTAGGAAATGTATATATTTCGTAGAATATGTGTGTATTAAAAAATCTTTGAAACAATATTGTATAGATTTTCTGAATAGTCTCGGAATTGTATATATTTCTTAGGAGATGTATACAATTCCTAGTTTTCATACATTTCCGGTAGCATATATTCGTAGTGATTAACAAAGGAAGACTAAAACAGACGATATAAGCTTCGATCTTGCTTTTGAACACTTGTTCTTGTTCTACTACCTCTTTGGTCTCGAATTTATAAATTTTCTAGTATCGCTTACAAGCATCTAGATTTCAGACTACTGGATTTCAGTTCAACCGTATTTTGAGAATTATAATCAAATAGCCGATGCAAATTTGGACAGATAGGTACCGTTGTCGTTGATGTATATGACTTACACATACATTAATCATGGCGAACCCCATGCCATAATCCAACCTAAGCCCTTGGTGCATACTGCATAGCACTTATCCCTGATGCTTTACGTTTCTCACCACAACTTAACGTAAAGCCTTACTGCAAAGCTTTTCGTCCTTGCTCGTATAAACTTCAAATGTGCCAATCAAAGAAACTTACAAATATAGCCAACATTTTCTACCTAAAATTATTAAGCTACAAATACTATAAGCATATTATTATCAACTTAACATTTTCAATCAACATGCAAAACAATTTTATTGTTTTTCATTGCAACTTTAAACACAGTAGCGTTAATTCTCACAACAGGTAATTTCGTCCGCGCGGCGCACGTTTAACCACAGTTACTACAGCCAATCTATCATCCAACATTGACATTTAAACACGTCTAATGCGTCAACGTTCGTGATTTTTAATTAAAAATTTTTATTACGAGAACATCCTAGATATCAAAAATCTTTTAATTAATCGTTTTGATAGTCAGCTAATGCTAGGAAGACCTATCATCAGAGAAGATAACTCCACCGATTTCCATTTCTGATTTCCTACGTTAGAACCATAGAGATTAGCACATTATTAAATTATCATATCTGACTTTTTCAGAGAGATTATAATATTACCCTCACATCAGTTCTTTTTAAACTCCACAAGTTAATTTTATAATATACTGTAAGGTCCATAATCGATGTCAATCAAATTTAAATGAAATGCAGAAACGGAAAACGAATTTCGCACGATGCAGTTGGTACGTACATCACTTGAAGAAATTTACATATTTCAACAAATCGTTCACTCGACTGGAAACGAACTTCGAATCAGCAGTTTTCGAGAGGACGTCGTCAGCCTCCTGTTTCCACACAGCAGTCAAATACTGAATGAAATCGCACTGATCGTGAATAATCTTCATCGTTGCGAAATGTAGTGACAGTTGAGTCAATCGAATGCAAACTCGCTTTTAATAGACTGCTCTTCTTACTTGACAGCACCAATAAAAAGATCTTCAATTTTAAATTACAACTTGAACTCTGCTGACAGAACACATTACTCGCTGAAATAATTCGTGCACGTTGAAAGACACAAGACGATAAGTATTTTCGATGTACGATTCAAAAAAATTCATGGAAAAAACGTAACGAGTTTTCGCCATTTTTATTATTCATTTATTACTTTGGTAACATGTCGATGAATAAATCGTAAAGAATGTTTTTGAAAGATAGACATTCCTGCAGAAAAGTATTCGATTCATCATCATCATAAGGTCGTCAGTCCTAAGACTGGTTGAACACGCACCTCCACTCTTTCCTATCCTGAGCTAATCTTCGCCTTTTTCCTAAAACTAGAACAACCCATATCCTTAACTATTTGCGAACAGTAATTCTAATCTAGATCTACCTCTCCCTACCCCTCCTAACTTCCGTTTCTGCCTCCAATATATCTCTGACCAGACCTTCATGCCTGAAAAGGTGTCCTATCAACCTATCTCGCCTATTTCTTATTGACTTCCATAGAGTTTTTTCTTCTCCTATTTTTTCTAATACCTCTTCATTTTTAATCTTCTCTATCCACGATATCATCATCATTCGCCTGTAACACCACATTTCGAACGCTTCTAACCTTTTCTTTTCCGCCGCGTCCACTGTTCATGTTTCGCACCCATACAGCGCCGCGTTCCAAACATACACCTTTAACAACCTTTTTCGACTTTCTAAATTAACCGTTTTCGAGCATAGAAGTGACTTCTTTTTATTGAAGGCGACTCGACCCTACGTTATCCTCTGCTTTATATCCCTACTACTCCTTCCGTCCTGACCTACCTGACTTCCTAGATACCTAAAATCAGTCACTTCTTGTAATTTTTCGTCTCCTATCTTTATATTCGCTCTTTCCTTACTTTTTCTTCTTTCGATTACTGACTCGCAAAAGCTATTGTAGTTAGAGATGTTGGAAGTTAAAAATATCGCGTAGAGAAATAGTTAGAAATTAGGAGGCATTGAAAAGAGTAAGAGATCAGAAAATGTAATAGAGCCTAATAAGAAATATGGTGGTAATGCCGCTTTTGAAGGGCTAGTTAGGCATGATAGAAATAGAAACAGGAGTTAATAGGGGCAAAGGTAAATCTAAACACTTAGATTGGATTACTGTTCACAAAGATTGGCTCATTGATTGATGATGATTATGATAATGATGCTACATACTTCGTAATACCAACCTAAACATTTCAACAAAGAGTAATTTTGAACTTTTGTAAATAGAAGTTGTGTATAGGAATTTAAGTTGCAAATGTGTCCTTCACACTTTTTTCTGGTGATTTTCATTTTTTATTTCGATTAACATGATTATTATAGTAGTTCTCAATGGGTACGTGTTTATTGTTAAATGTTCCGCACCATCTACCGCCGGGCAGAGATCTTATCACCATGTTAATACCAACGTAAGGGATACGAATGTTTCCATAAACGTTCCATAAATGGATCTTTAGACAGTAATGTGAACGGGAGACAATGTGTGAAACTGTTTAATTTGAATTTCAATCCAATTACGGCTATTATTGCTACATTAACAAGCAGAACTGGAACGAGACTGTTCACTGTCTACGTCTAGATAAGAATCGAGTCAAAGCTCAAAGTGCTAATAAGGTTCCAAATCCAATTAAGCAGACTAACTTGCCGCTGTGCTCTAAATTAGTTGCTGTTTCTAGCCTAATCTCTCTGCTGCTTGCTATTACCTCTAAGATACAACGTTAGCACAATGGTTTAAGCTCTGGTGTCTGACTTCACAGGTTAACATTAAATTTCCACCCCTCGTCATTCTCCCAACTGTTACATGTACAAAGTAATAATAGGAATTCTTATAGGTGACCCCAGCCATTTTATTCATTTTTACAAGAAACTTTTCGTAGTTTGTTTGGGTCACTTTGTTATAGAAGGTTTTGAGGAGGACTTAGAAAACGAATAATTAAAACTAGATAACAACAACATATATTTACAACTTGTAACAAAAAGAGAAGAGAAGAGACTTGTTCTGTTGAAGGTGTAAGATGAACTGATTGTATTTTATGAAAAATGAAAAACTGTTCTACAAGGAAGGAATAGAGAGGGTAGTAGATACGAGTAGGGAAGTATTAAAATATGGAAACTTTAAGATAAGAAATACCAAGAAATTGATAGCCAGTCAACCACCGAAGAAACCGATTGTAAAAATGTAATTAGAAAGGAATGAAAGGTACAGACGTCATGCGGTTAGTACACGAAAGATGAAATGTTACAGGGATTATGGGAAAGTACAGTAATAGAGTTATTTAAATAGATAAGAAAGATACAATAGATTATTTACAAAAGGAAGGAATTTTTATAGACCCTAATCGAAAACAGAAAAGAAATATTTTATAAAGGTATTCACAATATGTACATGAAAAGAAACAATTTTCAAACATGTGGTGGATATCGCCACAAACTATTGCGTTACTCCAATAGTCGTCCGTCATATGTCTGTCTTGAAGACCAAAACTTTTTGACAAGTTACGTTCGAAACAACTTCCTATTTCGTATTTCGTGACAAATTTATCGAAACTGAAACGGCGTTGCTAATTTAATTGATTATTAGTTAAAGAATGCGTCTGGTCACATTTAAATTACCGAGTTAGGCTTGACTTGGTAATCCGTAAATTGAAGAATTGCATGTCGGGCGGCGGGCAGTTACATTTAATGCATTTATAATTAAGGCCAGATTGGCTAAAATCTGTTTGCATTTCTGTAAAGGCCACTTTGATATATCATTCGTAGACGTAGGAGAAATTTGAAATTCAGCAGTGCGTTCCAAGACTGATTAGCATTTTTATTGCAGGTTACGGGAAGAAAGGGTGGACCCCGACAGGCCTTTGCCCCTTGATCAAAAAAGCAGGGAACTCAATTCACGAAGCGGTAAGTTGAATACTTTTTCGATATATATATTTCCTTTAAAAAAAATGTGACTTATTAATAACTTAATAACTATCGAGTTGTTCGGAAAGTCATTTCGTTTTTTCCCGACAGAGGATTTAATTGTATTCTTTAGCACCCAACTTCACATTTAAGCCGTATAATTTTTATATGCTTTGAGAGCTCATATAGCAAGGCTTGTGTGTGAAAAATTCCAATTAATTCTACGCNGAATTTCAAAAAATACCATGAATAAGTTACCATGGATTTAATTCAAGTAATTAATTAGCTAACATATAGAAATTCAGATGTCAAGTTTACCTTATATTTTGCTGTACTTAATAAATTGTAAGATATCATGGACCATACCAAGGATCTCCCACAATCCTTATGGAAAATCTTTGAACATTGACATCCCATAGTTTACATTAATTTACTTTTTAATTACACACCAAAGAGAGCATTATTTGTAGACTGATTTTTCGTATCATTTAATGCGAGACATGAATAGAAACTATTTCGTTATGAATGCATTTGACTATAAAATCCCTCATTTATTCTACGTATCTCTCACACTGTTTGTAACATAGGATGCAACTGAAGTATTTTAACTGTTTAAAAACTTTTTACAAAAGAATGCTGAAACAGCAAAGTTGTTAAATACAACACTCGTAATGAAAATAACTAAACGCTGTATCACACAAACATGTTTGTTTTAATTGAGTTATTCGGAATATGCCTAACTGGACGTACAGAGTTCATTACATAACGCAGTTAATTTGCAAGTTTCTAGTCCTCTTTCGGCTTAATTAATTACCACTAATCCGACCGTTTGAAAGCCGAAAGAGGCAAAAATGGTCGGTCCAGTCAGGAGCATAAATTAAGAGGGTTCGCACTGACCGATAGCCAGTGTCTACAAGAATCTTTGCCCCGATTTATTTCGAGATTTAGCTTCGCATTCGTTTCGATTTCTGCCTATATGCGCGTTTAATTGTATTCCCCCGCGTGATTTATTCCAGTCCCGATTGAATCCTGACAGACCGTATTTGTTTCCATCCAATTAAAACTGTCTGTTTTGTACAATACGATATACAAAATAACATTAGCTACTAAAAAAGTAACAAGATTTATTTCTAAAAGAGAGAAAAACGGAATGGACTTGAAATAAAATCTAATTTTACCGTAGTATGTTCGGTGTCAGTTTAGATACGGTCTACCTATGACGTGTGATCTACCTGTTCCCACCTGTATTTTAATATGCTGTCTACCTGCATGTAAATTTTATTTCACTTCGTTCGTGTTGTCCTTTTTGTAGCAACTTTCGATTAAAGATCGATTAAATAAAGGTGAAAAGATCGAAATGCGAGTGCTGTCGTAGTCATGTCCCTGATAAGGAAACCAGCGCATATTAAAGCATATACATGTCGGTATAGTATATAATATTTCTGTTGAATGTATCACATTGCTTATAAATATTGTGTTCAATTTATTTAGACAGGTGCTGGGTGTCAATAGAATCCAGTAGCAACAAATTAATTAAAATAAATATGAAGATTGGCTTTGTTTTTCAATATCGTTGAAGAAATTTGGAATAACAATATTGGATAACAAAATTTGAAACTTTTTGTTGCCGAGTTTCGAAGCTGACTTTATCTAGGTTATTATGAAATCGTCTTCTATTTCACCAGCACCGTACTTCAATCTGTAAGATAAAATAAGTCGGAAGTAGTAATGTAACCACAACAAGACATGATTTGAGTTTGCACCGAAACAATTCACTTAAGAAATTGACGTGTGTATGTATATTCACCACGTTTGTGTTGTGTACTTGCGCCTAAATCTCGAAAGTGAAGTTTCTTTTTGTAATAAAAAGATGTGAGCTAAATTACGTGACAAATGTTAAGTAATTTAAAACAATTACTGCGTGCTACATAATTTCCTGATGTATATGTATATATTTAATTAAAGAAAGTTGCTGCTAGAGGAAATAAAACACAACGAAACCGACTAGGTACGCTTTTGTGAAATGTTAGACGACAAAGTGTTTCTAAAATAAATAGCAAGCTTTAGAGGGTGTTAATTAGATGCGATAGGGAGTCGCATGACGAGTAAAGCAGTATGGTTTAGGGACAAAAAACATTTCAAACAAAATCAGACAAAGTTGCAATACGAAGCTGGGCGTGAATTGCCAATGAATAGAGAAGTTGGGATAACAACTAAGCAGCTACATCGATGAAAAATGTAAATAGTGATGGTTGTGGAACGACTAATAAATCAAATAAACATCAACATCTTATTACTACGCTACTATACATAATAATCTTTAGACACCAATTGTAATAGCAATTAATTAAATAGCAACATTGTTCATCGTTGATAGAATGTAGTAGGTACTATTTAAAGTAGGTACACTTTGACATGGTACTAAGAATACAAAAGAAACAAAAAATTGACGTTATGAAAACTTTAATAAGTAAATTAATATCTATTGGATAGGTAATAGTAATTTTATTATTAAAGTTTCAGACCGCCATTGCGTTACCTTTCTTATGGGTGGTTCGTCAATAGCCCTATCCTTCCAATAATAAAAAGTAATTACAAGACCAGTAAATAAACACATGCATACATACGTAGACTAAAAAAGATGTTGAAGTCGCGCAAAATCGTCCGGCATTTGGCGTACTTCGTTTGCAGCGATCATGCACGGTCGTGCAAGTCATTAGTAATCTACACTGCCGTTTAATACACGCACTGTTTTATACAACCCCATAAAAACAACTCAAACTGATTTAGATAAGGATTACACACCGGCCAGGATACAGGATCCGTACGTCCGATTCAGCGTCTTGAAAAATGTTCGTATAGAAACTCACGCATTGGACAATGCAATAACACTTTGTACTGACCTATGACACTGACACATTGACCTACTGTTAATGACTTCGACTGTCTACAAACGTAATTCAAGTCTACAGTAACAAAGAACTATTGTAGGCCGACTGTGAACATAAACTTCGTCATTCACCCTCTAATCTAACAAATAAACAATATATGAGCACAAAAAGGAAAAGAAATACTACATGTATTCTACTAAATAGCAGTTGATTGAATGCGGCGTTACAATGTCGTATTTCCCTGCGTGAGTCTACCAGGGCCGGACTGGTACATGCCTGTAATTTTTATTTTACGAAATCGGTGGACTTTCAAACCATCAAACATTTATTTCTTAATTTTCTTTTTTTTATATTGTCCTACCACCTTCTGAAAGCTTGCTACTTATTTCAGAAGCATCCTGTATAATTCGAAGGAAGTACCTGAGACTATATACATACCTATATAGTGAATTTCAAAAAATACCATGAATAAGTTACCATGGATTTAATTCAAGTAATTAATTAGCTAACATATAGAAATTCAGATGTCAAGTTTACCTTATATTTTGCTGTACTTAATAAATTGTAAGATATCATGGACCATACCAAGGATCTCCCACAATCCTTATGGAAAATCTTTGAACATTGACATCCCATAGTTTACATTAATTTACTTTTTAATTACACACCAAAGAGAGCATTATTTGTAGACTGATTTTTCGTATCATTTAATGCGAGACATGAATAGAAACTATTTCGTTATGAATGCATTTGACTATAAAATCCCTCATTTATTCTACGTATCTCTCACACTGTTTGTAACATAGGATGCAACTGAAGTATTTTAACTGTTTAAAAACTTTTTACAAAAGAATGCTGAAACAGCAAAGTTGTTAAATACAACACTCGTAATGAAAATAACTAAACGCTGTATCACACAAACATGTTTGTTTTAATTGAGTTATTCGGAATATGCCTAACTGGACGTACAGAGTTCATTACATAACGCAGTTAATTTGCAAGTTTCTAGTCCTCTTTCGGCTTAATTAATTACCACTAATCCGACCGTTTGAAAGCCGAAAGAGGCAAAAATGGTCGGTCCAGTCAGGAGCATAAATTAAGAGGGTTCGCACTGACCGATAGCCAGTGTCTACAAGAATCTTTGCCCCGATTTATTTCGAGATTTAGCTTCGCATTCGTTTCGATTTCTGCCTATATGCGCGTTTAATTGTATTCCCCCGCGTGATTTATTCCAGTCCCGATTGAATCCTGACAGACCGTATTTGTTTCCATCCAATTAAAACTGTCTGTTTTGTACAATACGATATACAAAATAACATTAGCTACTAAAAAAGTAACAAGATTTATTTCTAAAAGAGAGAAAAACGGAATGGACTTGAAATAAAATCTAATTTTACCGTAGTATGTTCGGTGTCAGTTTAGATACGGTCTACCTATGACGTGTGATCTACCTGTTCCCACCTGTATTTTAATATGCTGTCTACCTGCATGTAAATTTTATTTCACTTCGTTCGTGTTGTCCTTTTTGTAGCAACTTTCGATTAAAGATCGATTAAATAAAGGTGAAAAGATCGAAATGCGAGTGCTGTCGTAGTCATGTCCCTGATAAGGAAACCAGCGCATATTAAAGCATATACATGTCGGTATAGTATATAATATTTCTGTTGAATGTATCACATTGCTTATAAATATTGTGTTCAATTTATTTAGACAGGTGCTGGGTGTCAATAGAATCCAGTAGCAACAAATTAATTAAAATAAATATGAAGATTGGAAAAACTTTGGCGGTTGTTGTAGAACAAACAGAATAGCTCAAAACCCCAACGCCAAAACACGACACTGTAGTTGTCCGAAGCACTTTTCGGTAACAAAGTTACCTTCTTCAGGGACTGAAAGTGCTTCGGACAACTACAGTGTCGTGTTTTGGCGTTGGGGTTTTGAGCTATTCTGTTTGTTCTAATTAAAATAAATTTACTTCGTTTGCCTTTACTTAAGTTTCCAATTTGTCTACAAAAGTAGCTCATACATTGTTTCTAGTTGTGTCGATTAAACTCTTCCGTGTTCGGTTAATCACATTGTCTTCATTGTTTTCTGCTTCGATTTTCTTTCAATTCCTGACATTTTACGCTATTTCTTGCTTCACGGACCAGAATAGCTAATTTAGTTTTTGTCTGAATTGTGGCAGTGTTCAGAGCCACTTGCTTCCTTCTTATGCTCACTGCGTGTCATTATAACTATGAACCGAACTGATCTTGAAAGTTCATTATTTTTCCCGTTGAAAAACTTAATGTAATATCATCTTCGTTAGAACAGTTTTAATAAAACGTAGAACTATTCAATCATACTGGATACATTATTAAATACATACTTATTAATGTTTTTGTGCGCACTAACAAAAAATTAAATTATGTATTACTTATAGTCAAAGGTCGATATACTTTATTAAGGCGTTCCGCAGAATAATCACTGGTTAATACCAGGTTTGACTAACGCTGTTATTATAGGTTAGGTAAAATTTCAAATCAAGGCATCCTAAACTTACCATTTTCGTTTTCATCTTACATAGGTACCTCTTAAAGATTAAATTATATGGTACATAATAATTATATTACAATATAAGTATTAAGTGAAAAAATTTACTTTCAGAGTCACCGAATCCAAGTCCAGTTTTAAATTTATCGAAAAATGCTAGTGGAGGGAGCGCAGGTTCTTTGGGAGATGGGGACCATTCGGGAAGCGAAGCTGAAGGTGCTGATACGGCCCCGTCTCCCAGATCTCCTACACATTCTGCACCGGATGATGATGACGATGATAACATATCCGATCCAGAGGACGACGACGAAAAAGATCAGGGTATGTCCCGACCACTTTTTATAAATTAATTTTTAAGTTCTTAAGAAAACATTGCTACATATTTCTTCTATTTTGTAAATTGTCTATTTTTTTCCAAATTCGAACTTCTTAATATACCTACACCTACGTACATTTAAGGAATTAATTATTTAAATATGTTACATACAAAACTTATAGAAACCCCCACTCTAGTTATTAATTAGAATAGTAAACCCTGTACAACTAGTATAAAAAGGGAATAGCCCAACGAGTAGTCAGTTAGTCAAGTTTTAACGAATAAAGAAAGTATAACGAAGTAATTTCCGTCTTTGATTACTTAAATAAGTGTTATATTGTTAATTACGTGCTTACTAGCTCGGTCTACGAAGTACCTTCGGTAGCTTACATAAGTGTGGACCTAATAATAATAATATAATAACGATAAATAATTTCGATAAATCTACGAGTTCATCTTTTAAGATTGAATCTAGAACTAAATCCTGTTACGTGTGTGTAAGTGGTAAACAACCCCTTTAAGAAAAAAACCAAGTTTTTATTCCACCACGTAACAAAATTAGAGACGAGGATGGGATACAACTGATTCAACGGATACAAATGATAAGGACACCCAGAAGACTACTCCATCATCCTCGACGAGCTGCAAACCTCTCTGGAAATACCCCAGGCAATAAGGACTCACGAGACCTCGCTACGAGANATGTTCGGCTTGTACAGTTATGCCACCCTAATATATACATAATTAAAAAAAAAGCTGTTTGGATTTTAAAAAAATATACTCGAATTATTAAATAAATAACTCCTAAATTAAAATTCTTTCAATTTTATCAAAATTCTCGCAATACTGCAACCAAGCCAGTTCGAGGCGTTATTTTCTCATGAAGTTAAAGCGACATCGCAGCGGAGTGAAACAATTTCATTTCATTGAAAATCGAGCATGTATTTAAGAATTAATTATTAACAATTATTAAGAAACACAGTTTATTATGCCTACATCAATATACATAGATACAAATCAAAAAAATTTGTATTAAAAAAAAAAAAGAAACAATATGTTGAAGTTTCGGCCGCGTGTGCAACAAGAAACGAAGTGATCATGCGAAGAGATCATCTTTACGTGAAATATGGCTCATATAAAAATTCTTGCGAGCCGTTCATCCTAAGAACAAGACTCAACTGATCGTCTGTTATAACTTTGTCGGTAACAAAAACATGAACCGCAGAACACGCATCCGAGTCCGCGATGTGATTTATTGTCAGCTATTGCGTACCGGTATCGCAGAGACATGGCTTGCAACACGGGTCCACGCTGTGGCCCAACTGTAAATTTCAACGTTTTCATGTTAAGTCGGTGTTCGTTTGCACTTTGCAAAAAATTACGTACCATCATCACCATCGACATTGTTTCATTAAGGAATTCCAACAAGGACAATGTTTTTATTGTATAATTATTGAAATTACTTTAAAAGTTATACTTAATACCTACAGAAAGCAACTGAAGGAATTTAAATTAAATTTTAAATTTTAATTTTAATAATCCTTGATAGTATAAAGAATTTATTGTTGAAGGACTATCAAGGATTCTTTCAAATTCTCGCATTATCTTATAACTAATGT
The DNA here is from genome assembly GCF_000699045.2 of Agrilus planipennis. Lineage (NCBI taxonomy): Eukaryota > Metazoa > Arthropoda > Insecta > Coleoptera > Buprestidae > Agrilus > Agrilus planipennis. The sequence goes on from NW_020438934.1 coordinate 564,921, forward strand.
GAAAAAGTAGGAAAAGTTTCCATTTCAAAGCGTTTTGTGTTATTGTGTGGGCTCATTTTTACCCTGATTACTAATGCAATATATTTTAAAAAAGGAATTTGACCGCAAAATTTCACCCCTGAAAGCTTATTTTCGTGAATGAATAGCATTCTTTCCAATTCCCACAAGACGTAATTAGCGCTCAGGAATCAGTTTCCAGCCATCCGAAGTAATCTGAGAGATTCATTCATTATCTTAATGCTCGATTTTTTTCTCTGTCGATCTCCATGTGCCTCTATGTTTGACCTCTGCGCGTTTTCACGTCGTTATTAATGATGCGCATGACTCGACCGGAACCTTTGCAGCATATTTCCTCACAATCGTTGGTTTCAAATTCAATTTCGAGCCGAAACGATGCGAAAGCCAAAAAGAAAAACTATTCGCTATTAAATCGAACTTTAAACAATTTATCTGCCGATTTTTGAATGCAAAAACAAATTGATGGGAATACTAAAAGATAAAACTCAATTATGCATTATTTGAGATTATAGAGGGCGCTTTTAACGCTGTTCGCACCCCAAGAGTGTTCCACAGGCCGAGCAATAATTATGAAGCTATAAATTCAGTGGTGTCGAATATAATAACAATATATGAAGGATAACATTCCTTGTAATTTTTGTATTAAGTTGTGAATGCAGGTCATTATTTCATAGAGATATAAAAATAGAGTGTGTTTTTTCCATTTAACCATCTATCCTATGTATGCCAGTAGTGATATAGAATGGTACCCTCCTTCACTCAATAGAGTGCCTCTAGCGATTCTCTCACGTTGGCAGCCTTTTCCTACGCTCTCTCTGCATTGCCTATTAAAAATTGCACGCCACTGATATCCTGTAACTCATTGACCAATGAGAATAACCATTCCTTTCTCAGTTGTATTAATAATTTTTATTACCTTTGTGGTACGTTAAAAATAATGCGCTGCTACTTCAAAAATTGTTTCATTATTAGTCATTTGACGTAATAAACGTTAAAAATAATTACCTCGCATTAAAAGTAAGATCAATTCAGTGTTACATAAAATGCACGACCGTGGTACAATTAAAATAAACCATCAACTTCATTTAATTTAATTTCTTCTCAAAGTCCGCTCTCCTTTTCTTTTGTCGATCGAAAATTAAAAAGGTTTATATTAAGTTGAACTATTCCGACAAACTACCCTCCTGTCGTCGGCTGAAAGACAAAGGCTTTTCAACGCAGTTATTAATTATTTTGTGGAGAAGGTAACCTTTGATCCGAATATTAGGCGCCAAAGAAATACAATATATTTGTTCCTATTAGTTTGTGGCAAGTTTAATTTCGGACGATGAGCTGTGATAAATAATTCTTAATATTTATATATACATAAGGGAGTAAAAAATTGAATATCCCTCCGCTATTTAAAAATGAGTTATTTAATAATATCGTTGGTTTGTGTGAAATAAGTATTATACACTTTTTTTAATGGTAAAGGTATTTCATCTAGGTAGAAGATGAGATATAATTTGACTACAAATCTATTATGTTAATCAAAATTTATCTGAAATTATTTATGATAAAGTCTGCATAATTCTATTTAGTTTTTAGTAACCCTTATGTATAGTTTAAAAAGTTGTATATATGTTAGGCCCGAAGACCGAAAACGCTCAGTGGCCGGAAAAAACGGCCACATCGCGTTCTGGCTGCCTTCGAACGCACAGAACGCGTTTTGGCTGTTTTTAAACGCTCGCAACGCGTTCTGGTAACTGTTAAACAGCCGGAACGCGTTTTGTCAATTGTTGAACGCTCACAACGCGTTCTTAATGTTCGACTTGTATTATTTGCCGCTTTCTACCTGCGTACAATGAGATTTATATTGTACTTATAAAACAAATGAATTTCAATCCATTTTTCAGTTTTTAGGAAACAATTCAATTATTGACAACTATAATTGGATACCAAAGATGGGTTCGGTTTTTCTCGCCGAATCATTTCAACAATATTAAATTTCTTATAATTGTTTTTCAGTTCTAGGAAGAAAGATACACTGAACACTTATATTGTCGAGCATATGATATATGAATCAATGAATGAAAAAGCGAAAAGTTATTCATTAAATAAATGAATTTCGATTTATTTTCTACACATTTAACTTATTGTGGAGTACAACACAAACTTAAATTCATGCCTTTTTTACTTTATTAGAAACGATTTAATTTTTGACAACCACAATTAAATACAGACGAGGGGTTTTTTCGAACTTTCAAGTACTTTACATAGGTACATTACTTATTTTTACAAGAACTGTTTGAATGACATTTCGAATTACATAGTACATTTAAATTGCGACACTTGCATTTTTGTCAGCGTTCAACAATTGTTAAACAGTTACCAGAACGCGTTGCGAGCGTTTAGAAACTGCCAAAACGTGTTCTGTGCGTTCGAAGGCAGCTAGAACGCGATGTGGCCGTTTCTTGCGGTCACTGAGCGTTTTCGGTCTTCGTGCCTAACATATATATTGATTTTGGTTTTTGGTAAAATCTATATAAATCATTTTGGTTTTTGGTAAAATCTAAATAAATCACCGTTGTTATTGTATCACTATAATCCGTTAGGCAGAAGCTGAGATACAATTTAATATCCAAATCTGCACTAAACGACCAACTAATTTAACAAGTGTTATTAAATTGCACACTTTGAACTTAAATACGAAAGGGAACATTTAGGCAAACAAAGAAATTTTATAATGCAACCAATGTCTCAGTGGGAGGCCCATGGTACCTTCGGAAACCCTAGTTCGGAATCATCCGAGTAATCAAATACGTCCTCTCTTTTCGACCGGTTTACTTTTTCTTGCTATCGCAACATGTGCTCGACTAAGCAAAATATGTGCGCCGTTTAAAAGTCGAATTAGCAATATATGTACCGTAAACGTCTCGAGACCATACATATATACAACGATCGATTCATTCAGTTGCAATTTTCGATTTTCGTTTGATACCCGTCAACGTAACATCGAAAAGCAATTTGTGGGGTATCGAAACACAAAGAGTGGCATGCTGGTGCATTTTTGTTTTATTAAAACAACTGAAAGATCAAATATCGCCTGCTCGGATATAATGTGACAAAATGTTTGAAAAAATTAAATAATTGTTGGGATTTATAGGTAGGTTTGACCACTCATACTATTCATCATCATCATCATCTTAAGGTCATCAGTCCTAAGACTGGTTGGACATGCACCTCCACTCTTTCCTATCCTGAGCTAAACTTCGCATTTTCCTAAAACTAGAACAGCCCACATCCTTAACTATTTGCGAACAGTAATCTAATCTAGGTCTACCTCTACCCCTCCTAACTCCTGTTTCTGCCTCTAATATGTCTCTGACTAGACCTTCATGCCTGAGAAGGTGTCCTACCAACCTAACTAATAATAATGTAATAATAATTATCCAATATGTAATTGTTTTTGTTCATGGTCATGGAACTTAAGACAGAAATTAGTATTCGTGTAAGAGAAGTGCTAATTATAATTGTTGTTTTCCGTATGCACTACCAATGTGGGTCAATCGACCTGTATGAAACAGACAAAAGTGACGAGAATTGTTTAATAGATTTTACTGCCCTTGCGCTTGGTGAAGAGACGCAGTAAAAACCCAGAGAATACGGTGACGAAATTCGGGTCGCCACATAAAAAATAGTTACCACAAAAATCTACATACCATACATACTAATGTTTTACATTATAAACCAAAATACACTCGTTTAAATTCGAAGTTTCAAAAATTTAAAAACCACATCGAAACAAATACACCACTAACGATCAAATCTGTAATACCTCATTCACCTTACCCAAGCAGCCTGATATAGAGATCTAGATCTCAAGATTAGTTCAACATTGGGTACGTCACCAGGTCTACTTACCCTAGCCCGAGTGTTTCTGTGACTTACCTGAGGTAGGATATGCTGGGGCAGTACGTAGTAATAATATTTCACTAGCGCATAACAAAATATGTAAAATATTAATATAAACTAATGTCAAAATATCATTAGAATTTTATTTTCCATTATGCTACCCCCTCTGATGTTTCTTTATTTGTTGATAATACTCGCACTTTACCGAGTGTTTTCTTTTTTATATCAAACTATTATTTTTTGACATATTTCAGGCATACTCCTTCAAAAATTACATACAGGCAGTTCTACTGCTATACTTTTATGATTTGTTAAAGAAGATGCTACTATTTTGCTTTTATTTTGTTGCAGATTTAGACGAAGGTGATTTGCCCCTACCGGCAGCTCCGGTTAGCGATCCCCAGCAAACAGCCCTGAATTATTCTACCCTGGCAAGTGCGGTTGCGTCAGCGAACGGCCCAGGACCGGATTCGACGATTTCGTCCACCGAGTCATTGCTGCGCAACATTCAGGGACTGCTCAAGGTGGCTGCGGAGAACGCTAGGCAACAGGAGAGACAAATCAACTATGAGAAAGGTACAAATAGCAACATGGTATATCTCTTGTCGTTGGCCCAATATTATATGTATTTGGCCGCCACACAGAAGTGTTGAGAAATTGTTTAAATAACGAACGTGTACTTATGGTAGCTTTATTCCGATAAAATTCCCATTAAATCGAACCAAAGAAGTGTTCAAAACAGACAAAATATGTACGTACTATAAAATCAACGTAATCGAATATATCCTAACTTAACCGTATTACATAAAATATCAATCAGTCTTATCTGGCTTACTTCAACTTGATCGCGAGAAGATATTTTAGTGGATAAATTACAAATACAGTTTCAGTACAATAAAATAACTAAGTAGATTAACAATATATTGAATAACACTCTATTTAACAAATCCTTTGTACAATAAATCTGTACAGAATATGTTGTTTTGTTTGAAATTTGTTTGGTCGATTTTATGGGCGTTTGTCGTCATCTGTACAATTTGTAAAAATACCTTAAAAGACTTATTACAATCAACTAGCGCAAGTAACTTACTTCACTATTAAAGCGAGAAAGCTGTTTAACTGAACTGAGTAGCACACGTAAGGAATAAAAGCTTTAAATTAACAATCCGATCTGTCAAAAATACGGTTGTTATTATCGTGTCACACATCTCCGAAATGTTTTTCTTGGAAGTTTTACATATAATTTTAATTTTCTATGGAATGTTTCTATATAGATTATTAGCAGAATCGGAACCGTATCTATACATATGTATAAATAAGCACCATTATAAATAGCTATTTATAAACACAACTCGGTGAAAATTTAATTTAAATTCTTGTTAGCTAACACAGGTGAAACTGATGCTGCGTTTTTCGCGATTTGTTTCGATTTCATTTACGTTTCATTGAAAAATTGAATAAATACAATAGATACATATTAAATTAATATCGTTCAAAAATAATATTTATTTCACGTTTACTATAAAAGCATCTGTAAATACTGTATATATTGCAAAGGACTTCTTAAGTAATTTGTTTATGATAGTTAATACTGTAATCATCGTTTAAAATTATAATTCACGCTTTAAACTTTACTTTTCAAGACACATATCAAACAATAAAAAAAAGTATAGGTACATAATAAACCGTAGTTTTTATTTGAAGGAATTTTAATATCATTTGAATTAATAGCTCCAAAAATTTTATATTTTCTCGGAAATATAATGAATTCAATTTTATAATTGCTGAACAACATGTAAAATCATTATCACCTCCGCGTCTTCAGAGCTTGATAAAGTAATGGATCACTCAACAATAAATGAATTCTTATTCATTTATTTAAAAAATAATGTGACCACCCAGCATGAGAAACGTGAAAAAATATGAGATGTAAATAAAAAGAAAAAGCTTCAACAAAATGGACTGTATACATATAACTTAGGAAAATGTAAGGCGCAAGTGTTTTATAAACAATAATACTAATAATAATAATTGCTAGTTGAGTAAAAGGCAAAAACGCTGCTAGGAAAAAAGGTACTGTAGAATGATTATCCCGGTGTTGACAGTGATGGAATTTAGCTTTTTGAAACGCTGGTTGCTAAATAAAACAATTATTATTATCATACCTACTATTGTTTTTGTAATGTTAGATTCTGTGCCATCGCACCCAGCGTTTTAGACTAGATGTTTATAATTTTTACAATAGATTAGTTCATCTGCACGTATTTATAAATCGGGTGAAAATTTTGATATATTCTGAGCGACCGTTCGAAACGACTTATTAAGAGGAATATAGCAAAATTTTCTTCAACCAAAAATAATTTTAAGTAGAATGAAATTCATATTATTTACTATTAGATGTAGCATTAATTTGTGTGATGTACATGTTAATGTTTCAAAATTAAAATAAAAAGAACTTATATAAAAAAATACTTCGTGTTTTATTTTAATACAAGTACAATTTAATTGGTCATCTCTTACGATTAGTGAATTGTTAGTGAAATTGGCTGACTAGAGTTTCAATATCTAAGGTAGGTAAAGTATTAACTTTTTTTTAAAAACTTGCGTCACTTCTTATATAACAAGCTCATTCCGATGCCAACTTACAAAACTAAATTCCACCACTTGTCACATTTTAGTAAAGTAAAAACATTAGTCGCAGTTGGTAATACTTTTGAGCATTTTCGCACTTAATTGTTTTCCTTTAGATTTTATCTAACTTCTACGTAAAGCATTTCCACGGTGTAGTCTACAGCTTAAAAAATTACGATGTTTAAGCCCTTTGTGGAAGTATTTCTAATATTTATTACAAAACGTGTTCGCTGTTTCGCTTGGTTTAATCTCTAGGTGCACCTGGTGCTTCAGAATATTCGTTAGCAACTGCAGTATTTGTATCATTCTGGTTTTACATGCCTGGGAACTATCTTATCTTTGTTGTAAATAATTAATTTAAATTTAAAGTATACATAAGTACTACATTCTTTTTGTGTCTAATTTTCTAAAAGTACAATTTTATCGATTTTAAACAGACACAGAAAATAAATAAAAGTAAAACAAAAATCCTGGTATGCAAGAGAAGAAAGGGTAAGGAAATAGTAAATATAAAGATAGGAGACGAAAAATTAGAAGAACTGGGTGATTTTCGGTTATCTAGGAAGTCAGATAACTCAGGATGAAAGGTGGAGTAGAGATATAAAACAGAAAATAGTGCAGAGTAGAGTCGCCTTTAACGAAAAGAAGTCACTTCTATGCTCGCGAACAATTAAGAAATTCGAAAAAAGGGCGACGGAAAAGGAAAGATTAGATGCGTTAGAAATGTGATGTTACAGGCGAATGATGAGGATACCGTGGATAGAGAAGGTTAGAAATTAAGAGATATTAGAAAGATTGGGAAAACAAAGGGCTCTATGGAAGTCAATGAGAAATAGCCGAGATATGTTAGTAGAACACCTTCTCAAGCATGAAGGGCTAGAGACAACGGAAGCAGAAATAGGAGTTAAGAGATAAAAGGTTCGAATTTTTAAGTGGAACGATTACCATCATAAATTTTCACTGCGCTACTCTATCATGTTATGGAAACTTCCCCTGCGGGCGCCCGTGGTCACAGGACTTCATTGGTAGTATGTGTAATTCAGAATACAATAACATACTAAAAATTAAAAAAGTGCTTTGTCGTGAATGTGTGTCTTTAAGAAAGAACTATTTCTTACTACAAAATCGTTAAAAATAATCAGAAAATCTCATGCTAACAGTTATTAATAGGTAATTGCTTGTAAGTAAGTTTACATTTGAAAAAGAATTATTCATAATACACAGCACCTTACCTACCAAGAGAATTTTTCAAATAATTTAAGTTTACTACTATCTCACCTAGCAGGTACTGCATTAAATCTCAAGTAGACACAAATCATAGTCAGATTTTAACGTTTTATTGTGAGAGATTATTGTTTAATGAATTGTTTGCCAGAACTTGGAACCTTGAGATTTACATACTCTTAAAAGTATCAGCTTGAATACGGAAAAAATAAAAGAGCATGTTGCATTGTTCTGCCAGTGGCGTGCGTACCTGTATATTAACAAACCGACATATAAAGAGAGTTCAAAGAAAAAAGAAAAACAAAGTAGCAGAAAGAAAAGTGAATTCTCCTACCGATTTCGATTCCGATAAAACTAAGTGACATTCCGTGTAATTTAAAATGGCCGTATTGTCGTTTACAATGGGCGAATTTGCACGCTCAGATCGTGGACAGTCCGGATCGCTAAAAGGGCGGCTCGTGTGTGGCAGCTCGACGCGCTCTTATTAAGTTATATTATTCGTACGAAACGAACGAAACCCGCGAGATACAATCGCGTTGCCTTTATCTGCGGATATCGCGCATCTCGGACTGCGTTAAGACCCGATTATTGGTGCCTGAATTCGCTCTCGGGTCTTTTAACTTATTAAAACTACCGTCGAATGCGCGACAGCCTATCTAAACGACTTTATAATGGTTCACATTACCTCGTTCGAGATCGAGATAGCGCGCTTTCGACGGTTATTTAACTTCCAACTAATTATTTTCAAGTCTGCTTTTTTACAATTATACATTCGGCCAATTGGTTGTGATAATGCCCGGTTTTACAGCCGATCGAGAACGTTATTGGGATATAAATTGTTTCGTAAATGGGCGATTTTTATTCAAATGTGCTGATTTTATTTATAATCCCGTTCCGATGCGATATACATAGATCCGTATAGAATATGGATTATAAAGACATCATAAGAATTCAATATAAAATCAGGACAAGTAACCTTGAATTTAATATACTTTACTTGTAGTATCTTCCATATCTACTTTCTTAACAGTCTTTCCATATTTTAGTCCAATACAAAATTTGGTAAAATCTAATTTGGATAAAAGGTCGAAATGTTTACTAACATGTATGTTACGTTAACATATGAAGCGTATCGATAACCAATAAATACGATTAAAATTTATATAATAAATGTAATTTAAATAGTTTGAACTCATAACTATATATACTCATTAATAAAGCAGGTAATATATATCAAATATTCACAAGAATATTGTTTTAATGTTATTTTTTTCTCATAATGGCAACAGTTAATTTTTTATATATGATAGCCCAAATAATGTAATTTTGGATGAGGCTATTCACCGGTACCGTACCGGTGATTAAGAAGCTATTCACCGGTACTGCACCGGGAGCTAAGAAGTTATTCGCCTGTACCTAAACGTTGCATGTTTTTGAATATATGATTGCCCAAATAATATATTTTTGAATGAGGCGATTCACCGGTACCGTACCGGTGACTAAGAAGCTATTCACCGTTACTGCACCGGTAGCTAAGAGTTATTCGCCGGTACCCAAACGTTGCATGTTTTTGAATATATGATTACCCATATGATATATTTATGGATGAGGCTATTCACCGGTACCGTACCGGTGAATAGACATATCGGCTTCTTTTAATGCAGTGGTTTTCACTACTTTGATCATTAATAAAATAAATATATTTTGCAAATCTATGATGAATCTGGCGGGCCAGAAAAATGTTCAACACGGTCCGCGGGTGGACCAGCCTTGAGCTACATACAATTCGCAATCCTATCGAACCTTTGGGAATGACCAAAAATATAAATACGTAATTTGTCCTAATGAATGCTTTAAGGTTTCTTGGTTCTATATGAAAAATCAGATTTTATTTGCTATAACCAATTTATTAATCTCTTAAAACGTTTTCCTACAATTTCTCTTCTTTTACCTACTTGGTGCTCGTATGTAGGTTTATCTGAGAAAATTTGCTAATAGGATTTGTTAATGAGCACATGTAATTATTTGTTTAACATACACATTTTACTTTCTCGTTTCGTTGACTTCCATCTCCATAAATTTCAACAATTTTTAATCATATTTGCATTCTGCAGCATTCGCATACTAAACGTCAACTGTGACATTAAAGTCAGATATCTGTAAATGTTAATAGATTTAGTGCGCATATAAAGTAAGGGTCATTATATAGAAGGCGAGTTTACCTCCAGAGCCACGTTAATCTACATAAAATTAGTTAATTTTATCGTAACCGTTCAGCCTCGTTGGCCTTCTTGTTATTTCTTTATAAATGCGAACATTCGTTTACGTTTTTTTTGTGTGAGCTTTTACAGTTGTTTAGTACGAAGGTGTACTTACTGGGCTACAGTTAATAAATGAGACTGGGAGGTGAGGCAAGGGGGAGGAGGGAGGCGCGAGACAGGGTGAGGAGTAGCCACTTGTAGTTTTACTGCCTATAATCTATAAATTTGGATCTGGAAGTAATAAGCCATAAACGTTATAAATGCTCTAAAATACCGGGGACTGTCGCCATATTTTTAAATGCCGGGATATTAAATAAGAAATGTTAATGCCGAATGCCCCGTTCGCGAAAGATTGCTAATAGCGACTAACTCGTAGCAATAAACTTTTAATGGCGACCGCCGTTTACTTTGTGTTTGCCGTGCCTACAAAAATGCGCACATATGATGTACTGAAAGATGCTAAATTGCCTATATCAACAAAAATTGTAAAAGCACCAGCGTCACAGATTAATAAACCAAATTACAACAAACCGGCCAACAATGTTGCGTATCCTGCTGTAAGTGTGCTTTTAATTATGTGAATATCGGCAGTTAGGTCTGTTTAATGATACACTTTATTTAGGCATACCATGACTAAAAGCGTCAAGTAATGCTATATAGGTACTGAAGAAATTTACATCCTCTCAGAATTATTAATATAGAACATAGAACTAAATTCTCATTATGATTTTCAATGTAATTAAATTTTTTATTTTTGTCCAAATTCAGTGAAAGACTAGCCAGTGAAAGCTAAAACGTTACGATTAGTTAAACTTAATGTATTAAACATGTATTTATTTGCTCTTTAAAGTATAAGCGTATAATATAAGAAAATATGTTGATGAACTCCGAATGCTCATCATCACAAGGTCGTCAGTCCCGAGATTTGTTAGATACACATCTCTACTTCTACCTATCCTGAGCCAATCTTTGCATTTCCCGAAAACTAGAACATCCCACACCTCTAACTAATTGCGAACAGAAAATCTAATCAGTCTTCCTGTATTCCCTCCCTTTACTCCCTTTTGTCATAACGACGTTTTGAGATCATAGGAATGCTGTAAATCCTATCAAAATCAGTCGATCTGTATTTTACAAACTTCTGCCGAAATATTGGAAAAAAGTAATTTGAAACAATTATTGAATTTTTTAAGAGATCAGTTACTTGCAAATCCGTATGTTTTCGAGCGATTCGAGCTCGAAAATAACGAAAAATTTGAAGGATGATCTGCAAAGTCAACTGTTTTTCAGATTCTTTTTAAATAAATAATAATATAATCATACATTTTTTTATTATACATATTGTATTTATTTTTATTATAAAATGCATACTTCTTTAAGCATTTATAATAGCGTAAAAATTTTTTTCTCAAACTCTTTTGCGACCCCTGGAAATTTACTGCCCGTAGTGTAAATCCAGCGCTGCATTGCACTAATTAATGTGTTACTAGAAGTGCTTTTATTCCTTGTATATCTGGCGCTTGAGCACAACCGCTCTATTGGAAAAAGTTCTAATAACATTGCTAACTTGATTCCGGCGTCGGTATTTTTAATCATTCACCGCAGGAAACAAAAATCGTGAATAACCTGAAGCACCACAACACATGTGTGTATATGTATAAGTACGATACACGAGTAAGATTGATGCCACTGTTACTGGCGTTCGGTTACAAAAAATGTCCTTATGCCTTCATATTATTCGCCAATAGTATGTGTTTATCTGTTGTCGTTGCACTCGGCATAATCTAGTAAGTATGCAGCAGCGCGAATCATTAAAAATGACCGCGGGCTAATAATTCAGTTTTATTATTGCGGCAGAAGCAGTAGCGTTGTCTGTCCGCCTACTGGATTATGAAAGTAAAGACTCCGCGGTCCGGTCAACTGTGTGCGATTTCAAATAAATGGTTGCCGTCTATCGGAAATTAGATGAGACGATAATTACGTAGGTACTTTGCTCCGAGGCGGTAACAAGGAATGTATACGCAGGAACTCAGAAGTTAGTGTCAGATTCAATGTCGAAAGACACTGGCCACTTAGCGATCGGTCAGGAGAAAGCGTTCCTCATCTAAAACTACTATTTATTAATATAAAAAATTATTTTCAAGTTTTTAACCGCTATAAACTACCTCAAGGTAATAAGGGAAAAATTGTTGTTGTTGTCTCTCGTAGTTTAGCGGTCAGAGTATTGGTGCGTAAAGCCAAAAGTCCCGGGTTCGATTTCCGACGAGGATGTGACAACAACAACAAATTTTCCCTCATTATCCTGAGGTAGTTTTTAGTGGTTCACATTAATATTTGATATTAACCACTGTTAAATGTCAAGCGTTTCATATATACAGTCGACTCTCGTTAATACGAAGCTCGAGGGACTCTTAAAATATTACGAATTATCGAATGTTTGAAATATCAAATGGTTCGAAATTTTTGAGAGAAAATAAATATTTTCATTTCTTTTTGAGCCACCCTTCACTTGCCGCGAAAGTTTTTGATCTTTAGAGAAGACGCGAACTCTTTTGCCTTTTCCCTTAACAAGTTTCCGCTAATAGACACTTTTTGTACTCTACACTGTCTTAGCTAAATAACCAGGCTTTCTTCCAGACGAGGAAATTCACCTTTAGGAGTTCTTTTCCATACTCCACCAGTTTGAACAGCATAAATTTTCTCCTAATCCTAACAAAAACAAAGGCTCGATGATACGATGATACAAGTTTGAACTTGCCTCAAAATGTACTTACAATCTTTCTGTATCTTTCTCTCTGCAACTTTGAATTGTCGAGTGTTTGACGCCGATGAGTTCGAATTAACGCGTCGTTTTGTTATGTAGCAATGATTTTTTCGTTTGAATTACCAAGTGAATAAAAATGTATTGATTTAGTTCGAAATATAAAGAGATTTTGTAGGGAATTCGTGATAACTTTGAATTATAGAAAGGTTCGAATTATTGCAGGTTTGAATTAACAAGAGTCAAGGGCCAAATTTGCATAAGAACATTTGGAATCGGTGCCCATACACAAAACAGTGTAAACATACTCTTTTCTACTGTTGCGATAGCCTAGTACGACCTATTGACCGAAGCTCTTCATCAACTTTCTGTAAATATAGTGTCCTAATTTCAGTTTTTTCTCTCTGTGTCCTATTCTCTTATATCTTTACCTCATCTCCTACCTCATCCTCACTTATTTGTCCCACCTCAATAATACTAACTGCTCCATAGTCATCAAAGGTAAGGCCTTGGCAAGCTAAGTAAAAACAAATCCGAAAAAAGAATTTCAAAGAAGCCTAGTTATTAGGAACAAACAGGGGAGCAACAACGTTACAGTTTAACTGGGTGCTCCCATCATAATACTATAAATGACTAAAACAAAAAGAGTCACCAATATGTATTGAATTTCTTGTACTTGAAAAGATCGAGTTCGGCTGCTCATTTACGAGCTTGAACTATTTAAACCGAATTTTCAAGTTGGGTTTTTATCTGAATGGACTGGAATTGACTGGGTGCCCAACCCAATCGAATGGGTGCCCGGGCACCCGTGGACCCCCCCCCTTGTTGCGCCCCTGGGAACAAGCACGGGGAAGGAGCATTGTACTTTTTCTGGGAAGAACAGAAGAATCTGAAACAGTTTTTTACTCGGAAATGGATATAATGTTTGAATACAGTACAATACTTTGTATAGGTTTTCTAAATCACCAAATCGCCCGCTAACATGGGAACACCCCCTTGCTTGAGCCATGGGTCTCTAATTGTTAAATCCGGCGCAGATTTTGTTTCAACAAACTTTTTAACCTTTACTCGAAAGTTCGGTTAAAAAGACACGATTTATATATAGGTTTGAAAGAAAAGGTTAGAAGCGTTCGAAATGTGGTGTTATAGGCGGATGATGAGGAAATCGTGGGTAGAAAATGTTAGAAATGAAGAGGTATTGGAAAGAATAGGAGAACAGAGGACTCTATGGAAGTCAATAAAAAATAGGCGAGATTAGGTTGGTAGGACACCTTCTCAGGCATGAAGGTCTAGTCAGAGACATATTAGAGGCAGAAACAGGAGTTAGGAGGGGTAGAGGTAGACCAAGATTAGATTACTCTTCGCAAATAGTTAAGGATGTGGGCTGTTCTAGTTTTAGGGAAATGCGAAGTTTAGCTCAGGATAGGAAAGAGTGGAGGTACGTGTCCAACCAGTCTTAGGACTGATGACCTTATGACGATGATGATATATAGGTTTTACTTTGAATGCAGCTTTGTACAATTGAATGCTTATTTAACGGAATACAATGATATTACTGTATTACTAAATGGTGTAACACTATTTCAAAAAGTTAAATTCTGCGGATGCAGAACAGTGGCGTACACATTAGGGGGCTTCTTCTTCCCACCTTTAATGATTATCTAATTGTAAAAAGCTTAAAAAATCTGTGAACTTGGCGTAATCTTAATTTTATTTAATTTTGGGAGCACGAGAATATTTTTCATTTATATTGAATACAAGAAAACAAACCATACATGTGGGCACCATAGATATAATGTACAATGGAGGTTGCTACAAATCAGGAATTATCTACTTTTCATAGAAAATCGGAAAGCCGGAAAATATGAAATAATTTCGTTCTTATTCCGTTTTATAAAAGTGTAATCTATACTTATAAGCCTCCCATTTCTCCCTTTTATTTAAAGCTATGTGTGCACGTCTGCATGGTGTGAAATTGCTAAACTTTAAAGCTTGTCAAAAAACTAACTTTCCTAACAAATGACGAGGTGTACTTACGTCTTTGAATGTATACAAGTTATTTACTTAGGTATTATTTACTATCAGTTATTTATGAATGGAAGTTTAGTAAATAAATCAACACATAAGAAATAGCCAATTATCCCGTGATTAAGCAACATTGTATTCGCTAACGTTAATTGCCTGTAACCGCAATCTGCATATAATCGGTAATTTACCGCATTATTACGTATTAGATAAAGAAAGTGGACAGCATGAAGCAAAAAACTGTCGCCACGAAATAAAGAAAATACCTGTATCTAAATAATATTTTCCTATTACTTTATAAATTTGAGTAGCGTCCAATACAGGAGAGCAAAAGAAACAGCAAGTTTCTTATTTACATTTTCGTTCAAAAATAAAATGAAAAAGTCAAGTTTTATTACATAGATTCATTGAAACGTTACTGTGAGGAATTTCATTTGTTCTCTTTCAAAAATAAAGAAACTAGCTAACTAAACAAACAGAGAAAGTCAGAAGTGGATTTACTTAAGAACCAAAGTATTAATGATGTTATTTATGCTACAATTTAATCAATAAACTAAAAATACGAAGGAATCAGATTATGAATTTTAAGAAACTTACTTTGGCTCGAAAGATCATCATCATACAGCATAAAAGACTTCTACATATATTATATATGTAGATTTACGGATCATGCTTGATTATAAAGGTAGAAAATCTTAAGAATACTAAGCACCAATCACTTTTTGTTTTGTAATTGTAATTTACTGCTGTTCATACAAAAAACATTCACGCGTTTACCAGAAAGTCAAAATTATCGAAACCGACTAATTTTCTTTCAAATCAAACTATAATTGAAACAATTCACGTTTATACACAAATAAATTAACCTCAAATGGTAACACTTCACAATTCACAATTCGGACGAACCCATTCGGGCACGTTCGGATCTGTTTGCGAAAACGTCTATTGAAAGTTTCGATGTTTACGTATTAATACTATATACACTAGCGGCGAGTTAAGGACATAACGATATTTTATTACAAACAATCATTAACGAACGGCATCATCTTTGATTATAAAAATTATGACGTGATTTAGGAAAATTCAGAGAAATATCTTGTGATATCATTTTATATAAATAATCGGCGAATGTAAATTTGTATTCAGGTAGATGCAGAAAACAAAAGCATCTCAAGGGCCCAAAGCGGATGATTAGAATGTTGTTACATACTCTCTTATAATATGAGTATATAATAGATAACAATTTCTTGCGGTAGGAATCCCTTAATAATTAGTTTTCTGCGTTTTATTATACATGTAATCATGTTAATCTAAACGTATAATAATTGCATTACTAAAAGAAACTACTGTATTTTCTTTGATAAAGCTTTGTTTTATTATGGTTTAATATTCCATTAATTTCAATAAGTAGCACTTAAAGCAATATGTAGAAGACATGTGTTCTCTTCACTGCCTTATGTAATAAAATAATGTAATTTCGATAGATTTTGACGGATATTACGCTTTGTTAAAAAAATGTTGAGAGTTCAATTAGAATAGAGAAGCAAGATAGACTTTCAGAGAAGCGTGCCGATCAAGGGAATTGCAATTTCCATGTTTGGTAAATGCTTTGCCTGACCTGTATATGTAAGATAATCTTTATTTCTCTCGCTGCATTGCAACTATGCATAAATATTTTTTCCAAAAGCAGTATACTTGCATGACGTGAAATGCCTAACTAATTTTATTTTTCCCCGAATTTCTTCAAAAACCATGTTCTAATATACCACCTGACCGCCGAGACGTAACAAGCCGTATAATTTGATATTTTTCTGTTCTTTTGATTGTTGCATGCATAAGTTATCGAGTGCATCTAGCCAAGCGAATGTTGTCCCTTGACCGTTCTATCGAATGACTAGCAGTTGCAACGTCTGCACCACTTAGCAGTCTGGCATATCAAAATCGTCATAATTGCTCCTTCGGGCTGATATCACCGATATAATCTTATTTTGTATGTTTGATCGTATTATGTACCTCAATTAATTTTGTCTGACACACATGTCAGAGAAATTTTGAACGAGACCACTAGGAGATTTTCATAAAACTAAATATGTATAGCACTCAACACAGAAATTTATTAAATTAGTTACTAAAAACTTTACATTTGGATATTATTATTAACTAGTGACCCGCCCCAGCTTCGCACGGGTGCAATGCTGATACTAAATATATTTTTGTTTACTACAGAATGTCTTTATATACA
The DNA here is from genome assembly GCF_000699045.2 of Agrilus planipennis. Lineage (NCBI taxonomy): Eukaryota > Metazoa > Arthropoda > Insecta > Coleoptera > Buprestidae > Agrilus > Agrilus planipennis. Next base: position 581,977 of record NW_020438934.1, read on the forward strand.
ACATTCACAGTGTTTTTGTCATTAGACAATACAAACCGGCCTCCCCGCCGGTACCGCCGCAACCGCTATGTCCCTGCATTTTAAATCTGTAATATCTTCGAAAATATTCATTTAAATTACATGCTGTAAAGGGCCATATTGATCTATATTAAATGCACAATGTATTTAAGGTACTTAATTGGATAA
>NW_020438934.1:582474-589047 GCF_000699045.2 Agrilus planipennis
TTTATACTAAATAATAATTCAATGATATTGCAAATAATTTAAAAAATATTTTTTATTTTACTTAATTTGTACGACTTTTCTTCTGTAGAAATAACAAAAGGAATAGCTAATATAATCGATATTAAAAAATACAAAGTATGATTAGAAAAACTTAATCGTTGATGAAGTTTGCCGGTCATTTGTTTTTTTACAATGTTACTATCTCACTTGTTCACTTTTATATTTGCAATGCTTTTAAATTTCGCGAACTAAGTAATGAAACCTATACTTTCTTTATGTTTATTTTGTCATAAGTTTATTACTTATATACCACTCCAAAAAGAATGGATAATGCCTAGTTCCCTCTCATATACCTGTTTTTAATTACAGTTAAAATTTTCGGTATGTCGAATTCCCTCCCAATTATACATCAATTGCCTCCCAACAGCGGCGGATGATCTTGTTTTACTAGATTTTCAGTGTGAAATTTATCTTAAAATACGAAGTGTTTCATCCAATTTTAAAAAATTGTTAACAAGACCAACTAAAACTAATAAAGTTTTTCTAGATGATTGCATCAAAAAGCTAGACGCACACGAATTACCAAACATTGAATTTGTTAAGGTAGTGGGAAACCATTTTAAAAGTAAATAAATAAACATTTCATAACTGATATGTATTTTCGATAAATAAAATCGGTAAGTAGTCGTTAACTTAATTATCGGAGGTGATATGAACGGGAGGGAACTCGACTAGTACCCGGGAGGGAATTCGACTATCTATATTTTAACCAAAACTACCTGCGGGAGGGAATTCGGCATCACCGAAAAGAATACAGACATGAATAGGTTGTCATGAGTAATGTAACCTACTTTTTCTTTTAATTTATTTGTATCTCTATTTATTATGAACAATTAGAAATAGCTTCACGTAGACAAATTTTTCCAAACACTGGCCGTAATGTTTTCACGATAAAACCTTCTAATAAGTTTCCAAAATAAACCCATCAAGTTTTTGTGGCTGTAACCTCTTTTATCGTTTGTCTAAAAAGCCTTTGGAATTTCATTGCAAAAATAAAGGATATTGACAAGTCGGCGAAATTGTCCGGTCTGGTGAACTAGCAGGCTGGCTGGACTTGATGACTCTTCGGGACCGTCGTCGCACGATACATTTTTATTGTCCGGTATTAAATTCAGTTCAGTTTTATAATAAACCAAAGAACGGACGGCGCGGCGTTAACATTGCTTCATATGGAAAAGCAATTTGCCGATCATTACAATCTTTTTTATGATTCTTTTAGTGGCGCACAAAGGACTTTGTTGGCTACAGCGAAGATTACAAGTATACGGCGATTCTATTTGCAATATTTTCTGCTTCTTATGCCCGCGATATTACTCTTTATACCTGCGTTTTATGCTCTTTTAAAATTGGATAATAAAACTTAAAGGTAATATTTTCTTTTGGATAAATATTTCTTTCAAATATTATTCCTGTAGTTTTTTTGAGAAAGAGCCTGATCCAGTACCTCACCGACACTTTTAATTTACATTTTATAGATAATAAATGCTAAATAAATATAACGCTCAATGAGAAAATTAAAATGGATACAAACCAGAGATGGGCGGGGTACCCAGTTTCGATCGGTAATGACCGGGTAGTTCTACCAGAGAAACAAGAAATGACTAACACTCGCAATAATAATTCAATAAGTATAACAAAAAACTAATCAATTAAAAATTGCCGCTTGTTGGTATATCAAGTTTTGATTAAAGATAACATATTAGTATGATTTTGCCACCTTTTAGTGTTTATAGACATTATAATCTCGTTTCAACTGAACCCTCTCGTTGGAAATCCGCCAATCAAGAATTAGAATTTCATTAGTTTAGTATTTACCTAAACGACTTTTTGAACGAGACTTTATGTGGTTTGGAGCGTTGATAAGGGTGGATAAGCGTTGATAAGGGAAGAAAAATCACTAACACAAATTTATTCTTTGAGATGACCCATTTGACATTACTGAAGAAATGAATAGAAGGATGTAGTCCTTGAGTACTGTTTCAGAAGAACGCTTTTCAATTCGTTGGCTAGTTTTTCTGCCAGAGGCACCAAAGTACCTGTCTGTCTCCCGCTCAACCTGCTATTTTCGTATAAAAAGTCAGAGATTTGAAAGATTAATACTTAACAATTGACTCCGGCCGTAAAATCCCGAACAATATCGTTAAAATACTATTTCATATAACCCGTTTCTATAAAAAAATGTTTCCATAATCGATAATCACAATAGTTGAAATAGCTTTAATTTGATTTTCTTCTTAAACACCAATTCGCATTTAAGTCGTGAGCATATAAAATGAAACGTTTCATCTATCGAACCCTGTCATTAATCCACCTAAATCTTCAAGCAACGAAATAATTGTAATCGTTGATGACACACGTTTAAAGCTGTAGAATTATTGCCACTTAGTTGAGATATATGTGGAGGTAAGTATTAGATACCTGGCCGGCACGGCAACAATTTTGTTTTTGGGAACGTTTAATTTTTGTTACAACCCTTGTTGCCTCCCAAATTGACGATGATTACAGACGAAGAATTCTAATATCCACTTATACAATGGAATTAATAGATTTGATCGCTGAAATGACCATTATTTGTTAAATCGCTTGAATTGCACATAAATGCCCCATTGAAAACAGACTGGATTCGAATGATAGTCTGTCGCATAACACCTGTTAGAATGCTTGCATGCCTTTACGGTCACTATGAATAACAATGGACAATTTTCAGGAATTATTTTCTTTTGTCGATGAAATTGAAACGGTCTTCATAACAAATGGGAAAACAAAACAGCAAAATTCTGAACCAAGAGTAGGTAGAGTAAGTCTGCAAAACATTTGCGTTAAAAAGCTTTTTTTAAATGTCCTTTTTTTCCTAATTAACTGATCTTGAGAATAGCAATAGAACATAAGAGTCGTTTAAAAAGGCTGTTCTTTAATATAACGAAACAGTTAAATTTTATAATATTTATTTTATACTAAATAATAATTCAAGATGTTAAGTATACAAAAATACTGGTTTGCATGAGGGGAAAAGTAGGGAAAGAGCGAATATAAAGATAGGAGACGAAAAATTAGAAGAAGTGACTATGTTTAGGTATCTAGGAAGTCAGATAAGTCAGCACGGAAGAAGTAGTAGGGATAGAACGCAAAGGATAGCGTAAGGTCGAGTCGCCTCCAAAAAAAAAAGTCATTTATATGCTCGCGAACGGTTAATTTAGAAATATGAAAAAGATTGTTAAGGTGTATGTTTGGAGCTTGGCGCTGTACGGGTGCGAAACATGAACAGTGGACGCGGCGGAAAAGAAAAGTTTAGGAGCGTTCGAAATGTGGTGTTACAGGCGAATGTTGAGGTTACCGTAGATAGAGAAGGTTAGAAATAAAGAGGTATTAGAAGGAATAGGAAAACAGAGGTCTCTATCGAAGTCAATAAGAAATAAGCGAGATAGGTTGCTATCTTCTCAGGCATAAAGGTCTAGTCAGAGACATATTCGAAGCAAAAACTGGAGTTAAGAGTTAGATTACTGTTCGCAAATAGTTAAGGATATGGGTTGTTCTAGTTTTAGGGAAATGGGGGGTTTAACTCAGAATAGGAAAGAGTGGGGGTGCGTGTCCAACCAGTGTTAGGACTGACGACCTCATGATGATGAAATAATAATTAATGATAATACAGAATTTGGAACTAACATAATACGACACCTGAATGTAAAACCGCGTGGTAACTTAAGTAATTTATGTAATAATCGGTTAAATATTGTGCGCTATCAAGTGAGAAAGGTGACGTCCGATTATGATTGCAGCGAATAATGTCGATAAAGGATAAACTGTAAAATCATACTGACGGACACAGCTGCAAGAATGTTGTTCAAAGATGGTCGGTCGTATTATCATCGAACGAAAGCAACGCGTTCATTCCGCCTAAAAACGCGGTGTATCGTGTATACGTGGAAGTCCCTCCTGCGGGAATATTTCATGAATGACATATCCTAAATTATAGGTTATTAACGCTTCATGCACAGCGCCTCGAGAGTTATAGTGCGCAGCCATATCATTACCGACTATTTCCAAAGACAGCATAATAGTCTAATTGATACGCATTGATCAAAACAAGCATGGAGGCAGATGAAAAGTGGGATTGCATTCGGCACGATCATTTTCTTGTGTAGCTCTCTCTCGCCGCCATTGCCAGTGCATTCGATGAGGAACTCTTTTAACGCGGAATAGAAAATACAGAAAAGGTCAGAACAATTTGCACTTTGAGTATTCGTGGCCTGTTAGTTTTAATTTAAACGCAGAATGATCTACTACTAATGCAACAAACCAATTTATTGTAATAGTCTGAGAGTTGGGCAAAAGACAAATATTCTAGTAATATATTGGGCTAATAGCTGGTGGGAGGGGGTTATGCTTCTAAGCAGATGAACAGCCATAGTACTATTCGAAAGAGAATAAAATTCTGTATAAGGCTATGAAAATATATACAGGGTGACCCATTTAAAAAAATTGACTTACGATTGTTAGTTGAAGAAGTTAACCAAATCCGCCACCAGGTATCTAACACCCTGTATGTAATAAACCCACTTTGAAAGTATGGACGGGAAGTTTGAGGGTATAGCTACCTTTTCTGAGAATATTGTTGCTCCGGCTTTCTTACTATAAAATAGGCATGCTTTTTCGCAACCTGTTGCTCTGTGATACTTTTTAAAAAAAAATTAATATCTCGAAAACGATAAATTTTAGAAGTAGAAAAGCAAAATAAAGGTCTATCTAAAATCATAAGTAGAATTAAAAAGCATCATAATATAAAGGATGTTCCATTTGAAATAACCAAGTAGTTTCAGAAATATTCTAGTAGATGTCACCGTGACACACCCTGTATATACAAGTAGTTACACATGATGTGTATTTAGTAAAAACAATTATATATTAATACTAACACCTTCAATAAAAATTATGTAAAAAATTAACGTTAAGTATCTATACCTTCATAAATGATGACAATTGATTTGAAAACAACAAATAACAAGAAAAAACACATATGCAATGTACTATAAGCGTTGTCTGTAGGACAATTAAACTGTGTTTAATAAGTATCTTCTTAGTTTGGCCTCAATTTATGTTAAGAATACCAAAACTGATACCACATTTATCAAACGGTTTAATTTTTTGCATGTGTGTTATTAAGTACGAATTACTACACACTCAAAATTTGTGAATCCTGAATATCATTTTCTTTTTAAAAAGAGTACACCTGGATTAAAATAATCCTTGTGTGCAGAGAACGATTCTCAATCCCAATTCGGACTAAAGCTAATTCAATAGCTACATTTTAATGTTAATTTTATTCATTTCGGATATGTTAAGCTTCGAGGTGTACACTGAAGAAGTAGAATAATCGATTTTGCTGTTTGGAAGAAGATTGTACAAGAGACAAAGGATAGCCACAAATCTGAGGTATATTCTCCTCGTTCAACTAAGCCGGTGTACCTATGTATATTAGTTTTAAAGGTTGATAAGAGAGGATGCCACCACGAAGCGGAGCGAGCACATCTTCCACGATATGTAATAAGAAGAGAAACAAGCGCAAGTGCAGAATTCGTGTTTCTTGTTTGTGAAGAGTCACCGATGGTGGTTTGCACATGGATATTGAATAACATTAAATCAAAGCGGCTCGGGCTGTGGCAACAACATACGAGTCCGATAAGGAAACAACATTGTCAATACGGGGAACAACAGATCGCATTAAAAGCCGTTTGATGCTAATGGAAAGCAACACGTCCAGATGCGATTCGAGTGCTGTTTGTCAATTAAAAACCTTCCAGCGCTTTTGATTCATTTTATTTACTCTCTTATTTTTCCAAACATATGTTAGTACGTTTAATTGTTTATACCGACAATGGATAGGTCTATGGTACTACTGTTGTTACTCGTGTTGCTGTCGTTGTTTTCCTCTGATATGTGAAAGATAATTGATTGATAATTAAATAGGTGAAACGTACAGTACCTATTTTCAAAATTTATCAGAGTGCACCAAAAATACTGAAACTTGTATGATACCTATTTACTATTATTTATGCCTACCTTAAGCCGTGCGTTGAATTTGTCTATCTCTGCGTCTATAACTTCCAGTAACACTAGAACAAATAAAAAATATTATTATAAACAACTAGTTTAAAGATACAAAAATAGGTTTAAGTTAACCAAACCCGTATACGTATACAGATACCTTGGATACCTCTTTTAGGTAGTAATTTTTTAATTATTGAAAAATTTAACGTATCTGGCTTAAATAAATAAAAATATTTTCATGATCAACGAGAATCTGAAACCAAAAATATTGTAAAATCGTTAAAACTGTTTCTAATTTATAATAGCTGCTGACATTGAAAGTATCTATTGTCATCGCGAAATTGTAAAATTTATGAAAAAAATTATAATTGACAATTATACGAACTAAATGGCGTTGGTACGCATTAATTTACTTAGCCGAAAGTTTATTAAAAAAATATAATAAAAAAGAAAAAATGTTTTACCATC
>NW_020438934.1:589801-620965 GCF_000699045.2 Agrilus planipennis
TTATAAATAATATTTAATATTTTTTAGTATAGGTACTTTCGGCTAAGTAAATTAACACATACCAGAGCCATTTTTTTCATACAATTATCAAATGCAAATTTTTATAAAAATTTTCCAATTCCGCGATGACGGGGCTTTCAATGTCACCGGCTCCCGTACTATAAGGTTATCTACGCCGGTACATGTATACATGTACAAGTATCGAGTAAGGTATTGTAAATGGAGACGAATATAAATTGTAATTTCTGTATAAACGCAGGGGGATTTGATAAAAGCACTTTATGGTCAGACAGGCAACAAGTCAATCATTCGAAAATTGACAGATTTCTCTGAATAGAAAATGAATCGGCACTTGTTGCTGTCCGCTCATGTTTGCATTGAATTTACATATATCTGATTGTGAAAATGGAATGAACATATGGAACAGATATCACCAAATGGTATCATTAAGCACTGACTGTACGTCGGTAAATTATAAATGTGTTAAAAGCTGCACTTCTTATCATCTAAAAATGTTTTATTTGAATTGATTGTCACCGTTGCGGAAAAATAAAAATAACACTTCCCACCTTATTTAATTATATCTGGATTGCTATTGTAATTTTCATTATTCCATTACAATACCATAAGGTATGTATTTGCTAGGTTGAAACAAAACAAACATACCGTAAACAGTGTAAAACAGTAATTAGATAACAAAAATTATCGACGGATTTGTGACCTAATAAGTACGGTTTGTCGTTGTTGCTGTTGTCATCTCTCGTAGCTTAGTGGTCAAAGCATTGGCGCGTAAAGCCAAAGAGCCCGGGTTCGATTCCCGGCGGGGGTGTAACAACAGCAACAAATTTTTCCTCATTAATTTGAGGAAGTGTGTAGTGGGTAAAAATTCACAAATGAATTTTCAGAATAATATTTCATATTAAAAATTATTATCTGAATAATTACATGTAAGAAGAAATTCGTAGTTTAAATATACATATATATATAGTTACTCTAATAATTTTTATAAAATGCAGAAACTTAGTGGACACAACAGCCGGAAGTAACAAAAGCTAAACTAAAGAAGCCGGAGGCAAATATGTTGCAGCAATTTTTTTCGATTAACAGTAGGTGTTTGTTTTCGAGGACACTTGCAAATAGCGCGAGCAGGACCGCAAAGAGCTTTACGTGGTTCTTGTGGTTTATGGTTGAGATAACATTCAGTGGTGTTCGCTGTTGCAAGCCTTTAGGGTCAGCGCGGTCACTAAACAATTGTAAACGATAGCGCGGCTATTAATACAAAAATCCCAAAAGCTTCCATAAATCCCCTACCTACCGTAAGGTCTACAGGGTGGTCCCGTTTCTAATCCAATTGGATACAAAATAGAGGTGCGGGGATAGTACTCGTATCAAATCGAATTTCGAAATTAATACTTGTTCTTTTTTTGTTTTCGTTAGTGTTAAAAATAATTTAAAAATAATTAAACTACAAAATAAAGCTAATTTATAGCAAGGCTTTAAGAAATAAAAATTTTTACCTTAAGGGTTACGCCATATAATATATATTTTAGGAAAGAAACGGCTAAGGTGAACATATAGACATAATAATTAATAGTAGGCAACACAGACCTGCACACAGAGAGGATTTTAAATCCTTTTACATTAGAAAGAATATTAGAATTTTAACTATATTACGAATAATCAGAGCAATTACGGTCAGTAAGGATATATTTTAACACAAAAACCAACAACAAACGTTTCGCCTCCAGGTGTAAGTCTTTTCCAAGGTGGGTTATTATAATAATGAAATTTATCCTTACTACCCGTAGATACCTAATTGTTCTGGTTATTCATAGTATACGTCTGAGCTGGGGAGGGACTTTAAGATTACTAATCTAATAGTGAACAAATGTAGATGTACTTAGCGCTTACCCACTTCTAATTTTACATGAAAAAGTATACGAAAGTAAACTATAAAACCTAGAAAATGATCTATGACTATAAGCTACCGTCGCCGGGATTCGAACTCGGAACCTTTGGCTTTATCACTCTAACCACTAAGCTACGAGAAGTGACAACGAATTAGATCACACATTCGTCGAACTAAAGAGTATGAATATACATATTAATATCGAATGTTGACTTTATGGCTTGTCCCTTTACAATCTTCTATGTAAAATTCTAGTTCAAAATATTTCTCCATGATATATCTAAAAATGACAATTTTCAATTTCAATTTAACATATATCAAAGTTCTAAAATAATAACCAATTTTTGATGACAAATTTGAACAAAATACCTGGAAAAAGATCATTGTCTTAAACAAACACCTTTATAGACTTGTTATAATTTAATTATACGTACGTTAACTTTAAGGATTTTACAATAGCCGAGAAGAACATTTTGAAACAATTTATTTGAACATTGTTCTTTCGTTTCTTTAACGAATTTCCACAGTTGGTTTTTTTTCTATAGAAAGAATCGTTATAAACAAAAAACAATCTTACAAATCTTTTGTAAAGTTGTACAGAAACACATATTTAAAGTACAAACCAGAAGGACCCTGTAGGTGTTGAGAGATTGCTACATTACTGTGGCTTAAGTTTATTTGTAGTACTACGATAATAGGGAACAATTTTGAGCGCTATACATATATACACTTTTCGACATTAGCCAGTGATTGCGATACAAATAACCGGTTACTTAGAAAATTGCAGCTTTGACACTATTACATCGCCTCTAATAGTATGCAATATGCAATTACTTCTGCAGATAGGAAAAAGGCTACACTTAATTGCATACTTAGCTGTATGCAATTTACGAAAGAAAGTAAATCCTTTCAATTTTGTAATAATCTATCCCTATAAATTAATAATCATACAAATAAGAAGTAACGTTAGAGAATAATATTCGCGATAGAAGTAAATATCTATACCTATATACAAAAAATATATATTAATAGAAATCAATGATATCTATCATATTTCCGAAGAAAATAATTAACACAATATTAACCAATGCGATGCTTTAAAAACTACACAGGGATACGATTTTCGCCACGCTCAAAAATTGAAATGTTTCCTTTCTCCAATCTACACAGTTTCTCCCCGAATTGCCAAAGGTACTGCGAACTTCCAAACACGGAACATTCATCAAAATTCAATCAACTCTAATGTTCAAACCGATTTGACTAAATCCGAAACTAGTTACTCTAAGTCGTGCATAAGTTTACTTAACATAACATTGCCTGCCGCGCTCGGAATTAATTGAATTATTGGACCGAAAAGAAATTAATCTTGTAATGCGAGGGGATTCCGTAATAACTCCTTACCCAGTCGCCCTGTTTGTTACTGCACGAATGCCGGAACACCGAGACACTAACGCCCCCTAAAGCGACGACAGGAAAATAAAAGTGTGTCGGGTACCCAATTCGTGTATAATTCCTTATTCACATTTAAACTTCGTTTTTCTTTTTACAAAACGTAAAGTACGTTGTGAACATTTTTCGTGTGCAATTCCCAGACAAGAACGTGTTAATTGGGCGATTGTTTCGGAGTGTGCTGCTTCGAATCACATCGCCCCGAGATGTTTAGATACGAATCTCAGCTGAATCGGTGTTGTTGCTCTTAGCGCGCGCCCTCTGGCGGTTTGCTTAGTTAAATACACATCGATACTCCTACCCGCGCAAACATGCTAAATACTGCACTACAAATGACCTGGCTTAAAATCGAACGTATGATACTTTTAAGACCATTCTTCAAAATTCAGAGCAATTGAATGCGATTTATACTGTTCATAAACATGTAATAATAAAGTAACATTCTCAAAGTTATAAAGACTAAGACACTCCAGAACATTTCTATAACAACAAATGGCATACAGGTAACGGAAAATGTTCAGCAAACATAGAATTTTCACTTTTCTTTGTAAGCATTTTCTTTTTATGCGGCACTAGCGAAAGTGCAGTGGATTTGATGAATGAATGGCATTTACGTATTTAAAAAAAAATAAAAATACCTACAACTTTTCTGAAAACTATCCTAAACTAATCGAACTCTCAAAATCTTTCGAATATTGAGTTATTCATGAAAGAAATAAAGACAAATCGTTAGCGCAATTAATATGTGGTCTTTATAAAAAGAAGCCTTACCTTTGCTTCCAAAAATTGAAGCAAATAAAGCAAAGGAAAAGGTTTTGCTTCGAGAGTTTGCTTTAAATTAAAAGGTTCTATATAATTTATATTTATAAAAACAAGCATCTACTCAAAAACTAAAGGATTTGCTTCTAAAAAAAGGAATCTAGGTTCATAACAACTTTTCTCGTTCGTTTTAACCTTTTAGAAGCTGCCCAGACATCGCACAGCTTGGAACGTAAAAATTTATGTATTTGTAGGACTGTGTTAAAATCTATCGAAAAGGACTATAAATAATCTTTAATTGTGTGGTCCTAGTGTTGTGCTCTTTATGACTGATATGGTGCATTTACGTACAAGAAAATACTACAAACCAAGACGTACACCACGAGAATCAGATTTTAAAACGTTATTTAGATTTGAGGAGAATGTCGTAAGGTTGACAGACCACTTCCTTGGCTAACCATTTTAAATTTGCTAACTTTCAACATTGCAAAAGTAAATCAGGAATGTATTGAACAAATAAAATAAACAGCTGTCACACACACGTTGATTGCACAATGCAAATTTTAACCAGTTTGTCGAAATCGTTAGGGGCTAATCTGTATCTTTATATTTATTAATCGGAAGCATCTGCTTACATGGAAAAGGTATAGATTACGAATACGAAATTTTAGCAAAACTTTCACTTCTACTTTTTACTTGAAATACGGCCTAATATCAATCGAGGAATACGTACTTGTCACCGATATTCTCTTTGGAGTACCTAGTAGAGAATAGTTCAGAAAAACGCATGTAACACAAGGTTCGTAGATAGGAGAACATCAAAGATCAGTGTTTAATTAAATTATGTTAATGTAGCAGGTGTACCGACAGGCTAAGGCATAAGCTACGAGCCCTATATGGTCGCGACCATTATATGTTAATGTGACACCCTCTAATGAGGCCCGTGTCCAAGTACAGATCCTACCGTGATACGCAACGACTGTCCTTGCGAACGCTGGACACCGAAGGAGAGCCTTTATGGTCCCTCGTTATTGGGACCAACCGAGAGCCAAACAACTACTTCTTGGCTACGTTATCGTATGTACTAACAACTCCGATCTTACAACTTATTTAAACCGGCGGCATTCGCAAAGAATGTTACCAGCAATTAAGAGTTGTTCTTGTGCTGCTACACATCCTTTTGCGTTTAAGTTTATTTACGTGATTTGGAAATTCTTAGGCACGGGACGACGGAAATAAATGCCGATAATGGCTTACGGCACTTTTCTCGTTTAACTCGCATCGTTACATAAAATGGAGTTACATATGCACATTCACACGTACTTAAACTTAATAAAATAACTGTATTTCCAAATAAAGGAACATATAACAAAGAGCTAGGGTAAAATGGTGCTACAAACGATAAATATTAATGCTGTCCTAAAAATGCCTACATTTGAAAATAATTATGTATATAATCTAGGTATCGAAAGAATTGTCTAATTACACTTTCATAACATTTTTCATAAATAGTAAAATTCGTGTATTTTGTTTTTAGTAACTTAATTCAGTAGTAGATTTTGTAAAATAAGGAAATAATCAAAATTTTCCAATTTTCTAAATTCAAATAACGTATTATCAATTAATGAAATTGTATCCCTCACATTCTGAAGTAAGTCATTTTTAAGCATCGCATCAAGTAAGATTGTGTCCAAATATATAAAGCTAGCTGCTTAAAACAATTTGATAACACCAAAACATCGTCAGTCCTAAGACTGATTGGAGACGCACCTCCATTGTTTCCTATCCTGAGCTAATCTTCGTATTTCCCTAAAACTAGAACAATATAATATCCTCAACTAGTTGCGAACAGTAATCTAATTTAGGTCTGCCTCTACTCCTCCTAACTTCCGTTTCTGCCTCTAATATGACTAGACCTTCATGCCTGAGAAGGTCTTCTACCAACCTATCTTATCTATTTTTTATTGACTTCCATAGAGTCCTCTGTTCTCCTATTATATCTAATACCTCTTCATTTCTAACCTTCTCTATCCATCATTTGCCTGTAAAACCACATTTCGAACGCTTCTAACCTTTTCTTTTCCGCCGCACCCACTGTCCCAAACATACACCTTTTACAACCTTTTTCGAATTTCTCAATTAACCGTTTGCGAGCATAGAAGTGACTTCTTTTTATTGAAGGCGACTCGACCCTATTCTATCCTCTGCTTTCTATCCCTACTACTCATTCTGTCCTGTCTTCCTAGATACCTAAAATCAGCCACTTCTTCTAATTTTTCGTCTCCTTCCTTTATATTCGCTCTTTTCCTACTTATTTTTCCCTTGCATACCAGTACTTTTGTTTATCTACTTTTACTTATTTTCATACAGTACTGTTTTGTCAATACTGTTTCTGCTACTGCACCCTCTCAAAAGTCACTAATGTTGCTCAAAAGTGAAATCAAGATCAGAAAATTTCCTTTTGGTTATGATTTTGTTTAATATTTACTCCTAATTCACTAACGGTTTTTTGACTCAGTTGAGGCAATTTTTCATATATGTGCGTATATGTAATAAAGAAAGATAACAACATTTTAATTGTTTGTCGGAAATTTATTGAAACTACCATCAGACGCAGTCTCGATAAATTACTGACCAAATTGAAGACACTTAATTAAAGAGCGAGATTATGCAATAATATCCATAACGCTTCAAACACTTCAGAAGCAGCAAATACCATTGGATGGCGATTACATTGCCTGCGTTTGATAAAAGAAGATATCACTTTGTTTAAGTGAAAGTAAAGACGATTTTCCATGTCGTAAGAAAGTCAAATATTTATAAAATCCCTCCTTGCATGGAAATCATATTACAGGTGCGTGCCAATTGAGACGCATTCACTCTTTCTTCCGAAAATTCTCTTTAAGTGTCTCGAATATTCAGCAGGACGAATGCAAGATCCATTTCCTAGTCTGATAAAGCCGATGAAAGAAAAATATTATTTCTTAGTGCTGCTAAAAAGGAGACGTCGATTTCTACTTTAATCCAACTGTGAACGTTGAGGGTTATAACTCGTTTTGCGCTTTGCTGAATTGTTTATACACAATTATGAACTCTATGTAAATTTCAAAGAGAAAAACGTTGAAAATTTACCAGTCTTGCTTATTCGGTCTTGGTTTTGTTCATATACTTCTAGTCTTGCTTTTGGTCATGGCCTTGGTCAAATATTTCTAACCTTGATTTTGATCTTGATCTTACTGATATAGTCTCGATCTTGGTCTTGGTATTTCTGGTATAGACAGTCTCGATAATGGTCTTCACCTTGCATTTTCCGTGTTCCCGATGGATAGAAAAATTAGTTTTATGTGGTTGTCGATGATCTTTGACAAGTATTTGGGATATTAACACGAGTGAAATCGCGGGTAAAATCAGGATTTAATTATAAATATAAAAGAGCCTAAACTACATTTGATTTATGCTTGATACAGTGCACAAAACTATCGTTAGTTTATTTTGCTGTGCTTTATTTCAATTTTTCCTAGTTTACTACCACTACACACTTTTAGGTAACTGTCCATCATCTCATAAATTATTTCCTCTCTGTAATTTGACGTCAAGTCGTTCCATCACTTGGCATTTTGACGGTAATTCCAGAAATTCTTGGGAAACTTTCAAAATATTACTATCTTTCTGGAATAATATCTGTAGGCTTTTTCTCATGTCTAGGGGTTGTTTAATAAGGCTCCGGGTGATTTGATAAATATATAATAATATTAATAATGAAGAAAAAGAACAACGAACATCAAACATCAAAACGAATAACAGAATTAAATATCAGGAACAACTTATTTACAATGTATCGCGTCTTCAAATGTACACGTCTTAATTAATAGCCAAAAATACGTCTTTCGTCTTTGATTTGGCAAAAATGCTCCGTCTAAATAAAATGTACCGTCTTACAGCAACGTCTTCGTACTTTGATCGTCTTTTACTCTCTCCACTCCGGTGGTCTCTCACGTACCCCAACATGCACGCGAAAGTAAAAATAAATTATCGATCTACCACCACCTAACTGGTATCGCTCTTGCACCTGGGCAAGCAACTGTACATATTATAATAATTCAAATCCTACATATCTTCCAAATGTCACCCGTATTCAAGGAACACATTTGAATAAAATGAAGAACATTTGAAAAAAGAAGTCGTTTCTAATTGCAAACGTTTACTGAATTTCGGCTTTTTCAAGAAGTGCCCTATAACAGATGCCAATAAGGAAAAGAAAGTCCATAACCATGATAATGCACGACGCATAAAATAAACGTAAACGACTGTTGCATTACTTAAGTCCCTTCGCCCATTAAGAATTCTTGGAAATAATTTTTGTAAATGGACAAAATGAGAAAAGTTTGTTCCTTCGCAATTTCATTCGTTCAAAAATGAAAGACAATCTAATTAAAAAGACGAAGAGGAGTGTATCAATTACACGTGGTAGTGTCTTGTAGCGGACTAAATTATTCATGTTTAATTGGATCAAGTCATCAAAAGTTGGCGACTTCTGTTACCAATTATTAAATATGCAGAGATGCCTCGCGGAGTTTCCCATTTCGAGTCCAACAACGGTTATGACTGGCATATTGTTGCCGTTCAAGGAAGGCTCTTAAGGCGGCTGCGGCAGAATGGACCACCTCGAGCGAGCTAAACTGACTACTTCGAACGAAGGAAAAAGTCCCGACGACGGCGAGGGGTCCGTTGGATTAGCTATTGTTCTCGCGTTGGGGGTGATAAGAGATTGGGTGAATAAAAAATCAGCTTATTGCTAATATCAGAATCCGCAATTATAACGAAACTGCAACTTTTACCGCGGACTTTATGATAAATCAGCGTAAAGAGATTACGGCGAAAAAATTTAACCGACGAACATTATCGTAAAAAGGGGGACGCTTTTATTATTTTTTCATCTAAAGAAAACGCCGTTACGGAAATAGCTATTCGTCTGATATCAATATTTCAAACGGCCAAGTTAAAACGGGAAAAGGAATCCAATTACTTTTAAACAGCTGCTTCCACAATCATAAATATAAAGAGAAAATTACTGTTATTACTGGGTACTTACAGGACGAGAATTACGACCCATTTGCACAGCAAATAACCCTTTCGCGACACGTACTAGATATGAAGATTTTTGGCTTTCGGTTAGTGTTTTTCTCCTCGTTTAAACATAAACTATAACTTGTTAAAGTCTTTCAGGTTTATGGAATACGAGTCGAACTCGTATAACGTAACAGGAAGTCCATCGCGCCTCACGAGAAGATCTTGCAGATTAGGTATATTTTACGAGAAATACAACACTTCCTCTTAACCATAACCAATATACGTAAACGTTCTTTCATCATATACTAGAAATTTCACAATCAGCAGAAACCCTATTAGAGGGTGTAAACTCAAAACAAACACCAGTTACTTGAATGTCAAAAACGTTAAAGTAATATCGAGATCACATTATCCAACTAAATTCACATTTTCTTCAAAGAAGAAAAAGAAACACTCAGTTGTATAGATATTTTGATTACTGCCTTTTGTTTTCTGATGGAATACATGTAGAACGGATCTTGTTTTTTTAATTTAATCGCTCTAAACAAGACCTCACAACCCTATTTAAATCATTGTATAACGTTTACCATTTTTTTAAGGAAATAATCGCTGTTTTAATACTTCAAGGGATAATAAAAAAAACTTTGTAAACGAAACAGTATATAAACTTAATTTAGCGGGCTTATACTAGTCTACTAAGGCTCTATATAAATTATCCACAAAATAGAAATTAAAGATTTTCTTTTACAGCGTTAGGATTAAACACATCTGTTTGAAATTAATTCAGTTTATGGTAAATTCATTGTGAAACCTTTTTGTAAGTTATAGAATAAAAAAAAATAAAAAACTCTCGGCTAAGATGACGATAAAAAACTAACACTATACATTACCGGCAAGCCGTTTGTGGTTGAATCATCTTATTGTGATACACAACCGCTCTGTACACATACATATTACATGTACATAGTAAGATCCAAAAGTTTTTGGCCTGAACTATATAATTATATATTTATTTTATTATTATTTTTCAATGTAGTCTCCCATTATTTCAATACACTTTTCATAGCGCTTTCCTAACATATTATATTATACCCTTTAAAGAATTGTTTGAATTTTTGCCTTCTAAATGTGACAAAACTGCTGACTTCACCTCATCATCATTGATAAATATTTTTTCCTCGCAAGATCGATTTTAATTTTGAGAATAAATAATAGTCACTTGGGGCCAAGTCGGGACTGCTTGGTGGACGATCGAGTTAATGAAATCGAATTCCTTATTGGCATAAAGCAACAACACTCCTCGCAATTTCGCTCGACGTTTTTCCTGTAATAGCATATCGCAACTCCGTCGATTACCTTTTTCATAACCGTAGAACCATAGTTGAATTGACTCCAAAACTTCTTTTTGTCAGCCTTCACAAAGGGATAAAAGAACTGAGTACAGCAGCTCACTTGTCCTTCTTTTTGAACAGCTGAGAGAGGTTTTGGGACCCGCCTTGATGTTTAAGATCATCAGGCTACGGTAGGAAAGGACAACACGAACGAAGTGATAGTCAGCGTGACAGTTGCTTGCTCTACTGTAGGCATTTTCTATTGGCTTTAAGCATATAGATTATATTGGCAACATTACAATATTCGAAGTCAACTTCAAGAAGGTATCGTAAACTGCATTTTTACTGATGTATATACAGGTATATACGATACTTTCGGTATTATGTCCTTTTTCATTCCGTATAGAATTCCTTCTTCACAATCTCAAACTAGATGAATAATACATTAAATTAAAATTTTATTTGACGACGAGGCCATGATGGTATCTTCACTACAAACACGTAGCTAATACAACACGAGAGCACGAAAACACAATGACAACTCAACCCTCGACTACTTTATGCTTTTGTAGCACCACTACGTTTGTCTGAATATAACGAGATTCACGTAGTTACATATGCAAATAGAAGTTGTAACTTATGATAAGTGCATCTCGTAAAGCAGGAGTACCTAACAAGATTTTATTCCTTCTTCCTTGATATTTCCTTATTTCGCATCACGCAATCACCTCTTTATGGACGAGGCAAGACGACGAAAGAATGTGTTTTGGCATTAAGCGAGGTGAATTTTCGATTCGCAAATGTTTCAACAATCATATATATCATATAGAGTTATGGAAAAGAAAAAGTTAAACAAAACTGACTATTCAAATATTTTACACAACGTACAATCGGATCGATCAAGATAAGCAATTTTGCACTAATTGTACATATAGGTACAGTCTTCACATTCGCCGTAGACCAAAACAAATGAATATGTACAGTACCGATGTCTTCTATAGTAGAATGTGATTGAATGTCCAAAATTGAAATTAGAATTTGGCTAGAGGAGATGTAGCATGACTCCTAGTGGATGATAAGTTAAACACACATAAAACAGAGACACTAGAACAGTGGTTTCCAACCTTTTTGTACCTGCGCCCCCCTTAAAAAAAAAATTGTTGCGCCCCCTTAATTTTGTCTAACAATTACAACATTATAAAAATTTAATGCGACGGTTGAGCTTATTTTTCAGCGCAAATTTTCTCAAACCGTGGTATCATTAAAGAAATCGCGGTTCTCAGTTCCTTTTCAATCACTAAGCGAGATCGATACACTGTTTTTAAGGCAGCTACTGTAGAAAAACCAGTTTCACATAGGTAAGATGTTACAAATGGCAATGAAATTTCTAAAGCTGTCTTTGTCAAAAGTTTATAATCAAATATTAGATATTAAAAGGATTTTTTTCATTGGAATTTTCTTAGAAAAAATTTGTGGAAACGTGCTTATGTATAATAGATACATTAATCCGATTTTGGGTGAAAATACGATTTAATCAAGGTTTTTATTTTTCGTGTCACCATTTGTTTTTGTAAAAGTATAAATTATGTAGGTATTCATTTTTTCCAATTTTCTCGCGCTCCATTTTTCTCGTCGTTTTATGCAGTTTCGGTGTAAGTTGGTCGTGAGATGTTGTAAGGCAAAAGATGCTTCGCTTTCAGACAGAAATAATGGTCTCCGTCGTTCCTCGTGGCAAGGATCGTTAATTGAAAAAGAAAAAAAAACGGCGAAAGTATATCTACTTCCCTGCGATACGAGGCAAAGAAAATAAATAATGAAGGAATGATAATCCGAATTTTCCCCGCGCTCATTCAAATTAGCGGGATGAAAGGAAGAAAATGTATCTAAATCTTTATCAACCGCAAAACGACGATGATAAATGGCTGGCATTCAGCAGCAAGTGGCGGAAGAAAGCAGTCAGTGAATTTGAAGCCAAGCGTGCTCTGCAGCTGCAATGAATCAATTTCTTTGTATTAGATGAGATGACGGCAAACAACGTCTTTTTAGGTACATCCCACCCCCGCGTAAAACACACAGCAAAAGTAATTAAACTGGCATAAATCACTGCACACCTGCTGCACCATTAAAAAGACTCCGCGGCAGTAAAAATCTGACGACATAATTGCTATTTGTTGCGAATCTAAAGTAAAAACAATACAATAAATTGGACCTTATATACTCAAGAACCAAAAATTTAATAAATTGATATGGGTTCTTCAATGTTAGAGCTTTTTTACGACAGATTCGATTTCGCTGTTGAAGAATATTTACATGGAAATTGGTTACCTTTCTTTTGAGTCTAATTTTCTTCAACTTGATTCTTGAAAAAGAAAGGCTTTCAAAAAAGAATTTGCTGTTAAAATAAAAAAAAATGCGAGGGGAGTCATTTTCAATGTAGGTTTAAAAGAGGGAACTCGTATCTGGCCCAGAAAAGCTCTAAGAGTTTGAAATATTGAGAACCGTAATCATGAAATTAATAAGCCAATTTAGCATCATATAAATTTTGGGATTATATATTTCACTCTTCAAATGGAAGGTTAATTCTTAGCCCAGATTCTAACTCAGCGATAAAGGTCACCTCAAAAATGAATACCTTATTAGCTGTTTTGACCTTTTACTTTACTTAGTGATGCTCACAAAAAGGCAAAAATATCGCACTCTTTGAGTTTTGAGATTAGGATATCTTGAAATTCTTAGACAATTCTGATACGGAGTCAACGTCACAACTTATGTTAGAAATGAACACCCTTGTTTTTTCTTTTTGATCCCTGACTTTTTGGCTTCTCACAAATAATCAAATCGACTAAAGTTCAATTCTGATATCTATTAAATATTGTTCAGATGGAAGATGGAACTTATTTTCTCCGAATGTATCGCTAACATTTTAATGATCTATAAAGGGTCTCGTAGTCTCGTATTAGTTTGTGTGTTGAATTAAGTCCCGCGTGTGCTTAAGTACCTTTTGTAAACGCTCGTGCTGATTATTATTTTTGTTGTTCCAGCGGAGCTCAAGATGGACGTTCTACGCGAAAGGGAGGTGAAAGACAGTCTCGAAAGACAACTGGCTGACGAACAAAAAATTAAAGGTAAGCGATACTTGTTATTTTCATTGTGCAGCCTCCAGACATATTATAAGTATTGTTCTTCGGGCTTATTGTCTCACTGTCATTATTGTTTCGATACAAAAAAACAAGCGATAAATGCTGAGTGGTCGTCATCCAATGTTCGTTGTGGGTAACGTGTATGTATGTGTGTAATGGTTACTGCAACGACAGGCCTTTCCGCAACCTAAACAACATATGAGTACTTGTGAAATTGATAGCGAGTTATTCTGATAATAGGTAAATCATTTAACGTAACGAAAACGTAGGAGATCTTGTGCATTTACTTACGTTAGGTACTTAAAGCATGAGTTAATATTACAATAAGAAGCACTATAAAATTTATCCATTGACAGAATATAAGAAAAATGTCGATTTCAACTTCCGTCAAAATGTACAAATAAATAAAAAATGGAAAAAACGTGGACAGTGGCCGCCGCGAAAAGGGAAGAAAAAGTTGGCAACAAGATAGTTTGGTCACCTAAACTTTTTTTTCAAATATTAAAAGGTAGTCAGAGACATATTAGAAGCAAAAATACGTGTTAAACAGGGCACAGGAAGACCTAGGTAGCATTATTATTCGAAAATAATTAAAGATGTAGTTTTCGAGAAATGCGAATATTGGCTCAAAAAAAAGTGGAGGTCCATATTCAACCAGTCTTTGAACTGATAATCTTATGAAGATGATGTGGTTAAGTAAAACACATTGGTCAAATATCAATCAGACGCTATAGTTTAAATAAATAATCGAAACCCAGACAATTAGGACTAAATAAAACAGTTACGTTTGTGCACCTAAAACATTTTTTTTTAGAAATTGCAATTTTCATTCATTTGAATATTAAGGAAAAAACTAATGTAAGGGAGACACTATAATTTTACTCTTTATACTAAACTAGTCATCATTATCACAAGATCGTCAGTCCTAACCTAAGATTGGTTGGACACGCGCCTCCACTCTTCCCTATCCTGAGCTAATGTTTGCATTTCCCTAAAACTTGAACAACCCAAATTCTTAATTATTTGCGAATAGTAATCTAATGTAGGTCTGCCTTTACCCCTCCTAACCCCCGTTTCTGCCTCTAATATGTCTCTGACTAGACTTTCATGCCTGAGAAGGTGTTCTATCAACCCATCTCGTCTATTTCTTACTGACTTGCATAGAGTCCTTTGTTCTCCTATTCTTTTTAATACCTCTTCATTTCTAACCTTCTCTATCAACGGTATCCTCCACATTCGCCTGTAACGCTACATTTCGGACGCTTCTAAGCTATTCTTTTCCGCAGCGCCCACTGTCCATAGTTCGCACCCGTACAGAGCCGCGATTTAAACATACACCTTTAACAACCTGTTAGAATTTCTAAATTAACCGTTCGCGAGCATAGAAGTGACTTCTTTTTATTAAAGACGACTTGACCCTGCGCTATCCTCTGCTTTATATCCTTACTACTCCTTCCGCCCTAACTTATCTGACTTCCTAGATAGCTAAACTCAGTCACTTCTTCTAATTTTTCGTCCCTTATTTTTATATTGGCTCTTTCCCTACGTTTTCTTACCTTATATACCACTATTTTTGTTTATTTTCATACAGTACTGTTTTGTCAATACCGCTTCCATTTTATTTAATGCTATCTCTAACTCCTTGTTAGATGCTAATACTGTTATACTGTAAACTAATGATAAGATTAATTTATAAAGAGATTAGTTATGTTAAACTGAAAAATAATCTTGCCAGAGGATTATAAATGCTTATACCGTTGTTGGTATTTCGTGTCGTCGCGCGGTCGCGGTATTCACGTGCATAATTACTCTAATAAGTTCTTAGGTCTTCGCCCTTCTTAAACACCGAAGCTATTCAAGTGCAGTGTAGGGGTTAGTTGCTTTATTGCCGCACTAGTCATCCATCCATCTACCTACCAATGCAGGACTGACCTTTTCAAATGTCAAGTTGGAATTATCCGTCTGAAGGAAATTCAATTCTTGTCGTTTTGTTTCGCTCAATGCGTCCCTAAAAACACCGAGAAATTGCTGCCTTCGCGCAACACTGATCATGAAAGAGCAAGTTCACGTGCCTCCGTTGCCATTCGTCTATCAACTAAAATCATCTTAAAATATCCTTACGAAAACAATTAGTCCGGGAGCGGTATCCGTATCAATCTTTTCTTCAATTTATAAGCTACGATAAATAATGTCACACTCTTCCTCTAATTATTTTTTAAAATGCTAATATATCCGCGGGAGCATTAGGTACTAGAATTCGTCCTTAATTTTCGGATGTCTCTGACGGTAGCATGACCCCTGTAAACATGAATACATGTTTTTTTCCAACTGTCAGAAAATAAGACAATCATGGAATGTAGAATCAAAATAGATATAAAAAAGACTTTATTTCCTAAACCAACACCATTATTTAACCTTTTCATGTAAAGGCTTTATCAAGGAAGATCCATCAATCAATAATTTGATTTTTGACTTAGTTTGATTAGTTAATTAGTTCTCATCACTACCCAATGCTGTCCCGCATAAGCAAATTGGTTAGTATCGAGTAACTAGTAGTATATCACAATTTAAGCTAACTCAACCTAACCCAACCTCACTAATTGTAATGATACTAACATGCCGTTGTAGAATCCAAACTACTAACTTGTTTGACTGGAAAATTCAAATAATTTAGTTTCCGATTTAAGGACAAGAGAGTCGTTGTAAGGAGGTAGTAGGGAAAATTTTAATCAAATGCCAAGTCATTTATTTCACGATTTAATAAATTTTGAATAGACCCCCCGCTCCGGCTATTTAATATTGAATTGGTTATAAATTTATCAACTTCAAATGTAGCCCCAAATTTTGATCATGTTTAATAAAAATTTGCTTCAAACATTTTTACTTTTAAAATAAACTTTAAGTCAGTACATGTTCGAATTGGATTTATTCTGCCAATATGTGTTTTCGTTGACATGAACCCCTTGAATTCGTAGGCAACCACTAGAAGTCGAAATAGGCCTCTTTGGGAATCTGCTCTAGCGAAAAAAACCCATCAAACTCAAGAAGTTAATGTTTTAATTTAGATATATTTTTGTAGTAAACGATTATAACAATCCTTATAGTTAAGAATCGCGTGATTTTGCATTATACTTTCTTTACCTTAAGTGTTTTGATTGACGTCGACGATTTAAAGTTTTCGATATTTCCAAATAAAATTAAAAAAAAATTCTTTATAATGTAATTTCACTGTGCAACTTTTTTCATACTATTTATCGTTATTATTGATAAGCAACTATTCTATAATAAAAACGTACAATTTAAAATACGAAAATTTACATATTTCATTCTTTAATTAGAATCTAATTCTGAGTTAATGATGTAATGATTCATTTCTTTATCATTTTCTTGGCGTTTTCTCAATCTCGTAACTACACCTCCTACGAACACGTTACTTTTTTTTTTAACTTGAGTTGGATATAATAGTTATAATATATAAATATTAATTCTATCGGGAAGCATACACTTACAAGAAAAAGCTGCTAATGCCAACATCTGCAATTATGTTTGCATTTCTTCACAATACGATACGATCTCGGAAGGAAAGAAAAATTACTTTTACTAAATGAATATTTCATCGCAGTGAGCGATTATTCTGTGTGCGATTCCTTGACAACTTAAACAGCGGAAATCCGGGAACGTTGCTGTTGCCACCAGAAGCATTTGTTTCAATGCGAGTAATTTATTAAGACGTTAATAGAACTGTAAGTTCGTATGCAAGAGAACTGACTATGTAGATTCATAGATACTATTCACAAAACGCATAATAAACGAGTACATATAATAGATAATCAAAGTTAAACCAAAGAGAATTAATGGTTAGAAAGTGATAGATAACATGGGTCAAAGGTTAAAAAAAAAGCAAACCGAAACATCAATTTGTTTGGCTTGAAAAACGTGCACGGTAGGCGCGGCACCGGAAATAAAAAAATGTTTGAGATGGCGATGATGGTGGTGTTTAGGAGGATGATTGAAAGGAGTTGAATTGAGACCTCTGTAGAAGTCAATAAGATGATGATGATGTCACATTCGAAGCAGAAACAAGAGTAAAAAGGGGTAGAAAAGAACCTAGATCTTATTACTGTTCACAAATATTAGTTATCGGAAATGGCACCACTAGTCCCTGTTTCCTGATATAGATATTAAACAAAGTAAGGTCATCAAACAGAAGAAATATTACTTTGATTGTAAAATAATTTTGAAAAATATTAGGTGAAAACAGAACCGAAACGAAACAGTCAACTAATTTTATTCTTTTGTAACAAAGTTCTCGGATGGATCGTGTTCTTTGCTGACGTCTCAATGAGATCGACATCGATGTCACAACAGGCGTCACCGTCGGCGTCGCCATCGATTGGCGACTACGAACTTTCCAGCACTGCACCGCGGCAGTTGTCAACGTCTCGTCTATATCTAAGGAAAGCCACCGAACATTAGATTGATGATCGAAAATGTCGCTGCCAGCCATAGAAAATAAATCATAAGTCAACTTAGGAACGAATCGAAAATTTCTCGGTACCGTTTTTCCTATATTTGTTCTCCGGTCGTTCGCAGCAGTTTCGAAGTAACTTTATTTCTTTTTTCAAAAATTAATTTCAATGTTTATGTACTTTTAAAAGTTGTTTCTCGATCTTTCTCTCTATTTCAGATATATAACTTTACACATAATTATGAATTCGTTAATCAGTTAGTTAAGAGCCACTAATAGTCACTTCTAGGGTTCAGTTTTAGACAAATACAAATGAAATGAAATGAAATTTACACAGGATGCCCCGATTTACAACTTTTTTACTTTTCTGTAATTTTCTCTTTCAGCTCTGGCAACACTAAAGAGGAATCTCATTTTGTTTGTAACGTAAAATTTTTTTAAGTCATCATTCATTATATTGAATTTAAATGGCTCCTAAAAAATTAAACCGAAACTTTTTATTCTGAAACACTGTTTTCGAAATAATAAGCTTCAAATTTAATTTTTTTGTGTTCCGTTTCCTCTTTTTTAAGCATCTGAAGGTAGTAGAAAACCAAAAAATTGAAAATCAAGTCGACCAATTCATGTAGATTTATTAATATTACCTACACAATTTTAAAAAGATGCCCAAAATTGAAAAATAACAAATTGCACACAGTTCTTCTTTTCGTATGCAGTTTTAGGCCTCATTTTTAAAAAAATCCCCCGTCAACAATTTTTGTGGGTCAAATAAGTGAAAAAATAGTAGAAATAAGTGATTTTTGGAAAAATACTTTTCACAGCTTCTATATGAAAAAATTCAAAAACATTTTTGCAAACCATGGCAAATAAAAAAGTTTTCAGAAAAACAAAACATAGTATTAAGTAACGCTTAAAACGACGAAAAAATAAATAGAGGTTGTAATTTAAAACCGGTTCATAACTTTTGAGTTATATTTCGTTCTGGGCTTAAATCGGAACTACTTTTTATTTTTTTTTTACTCGTAAAAAACATTGTCTTAAAAATTTATTTCTGCATAAAACTTTTACCATTGCTAAGCACTAATAATAGTTACGATTTAAGCCGAGAACCAAGTGTCGGGGACATTTACGGCCTCTGTAATTAAATATCAATAAATGGTCATTTTTTACACGCTTTTAATTTTATGCAAAAAGTTATGAACCGATGTTAATTTACAACCTCTCATTATTTTTGCTACTTAACACTTGTATTGTATTTCTGAGTATTTTTTATTTTGAATCACTAATGACAAAAACACTGGTTTTCCGGGCATTTTTGATTTTTTTCGCAAATAAGAAGCTGTGATTTTTTTTTCCAAAAAGGTATACATCTATTGATGTCGTCTTAGTTGCGAACGTTTCAGATGCGAACAACCACATTTTGGCGTCATTTGCGAACACTCGTATTAAGATCCAGGTGCTCTTAATAATTATAGGTCCATTTGCGAACAACTACATTTTATTTATTTCGATTGTATCTATTTAATAGAAATGAAACGATGTTCCGATAAACAACAATAATAACAATCATAATCATTAGGTAGGTATTTATTTTTAATTACAAGAGGTGGTAATAACCCTATTTACAGTTAGGTTTTTCAAAATATATAACATTAATCCTTGCGATTTTAAGGAGTGAAGTCAAGATTTGTTACCTTAACGGCTTAACGTTACATTTTTCGAAAATGGAAATTATCGCAACAGCAAAAGGAAAGCCTTCCTTGGTCGTGTCGTGAAAACAGCAAAGGAGTTATCACTTGGTTATTTATTCAAGAGAAAAAACAACAGTGCAAAAGAATGTTAAAGAGCAAGTGTGATGAAGTAATGTCAGTCACACCACATGCTTGTAAGCTGGATACGGCTCTTATTGAAGTAAAGAAAGGATTGTTTTCGGAAAAAAAACGAGCACGGGAGGAAGATGTACCTATACTAAAGATATACTCCGAATAGATGGAACCCCTATATAATAGAGGCTAAATAACTTACTGTCTGTTCGCAAATGAAACTATAACTTCCAGGTCAACCCAAGGCTACTTATTGCTGTTCGCAAGTGGCACTAAATCTCATTTGTTCGCAAATGTCACGTTTGCAAATAGCACTAACTCCGTCTATTTCTACTATTTTTCTCTTATTCGTTCCACAAAAAATGTCGATGAAATATAAACTAGATCAACTATCTTCACTATTTTTTACTGAAGAACCTAATACATATTCCCTTTTAAGTTTAATTTCAATAGACTATTTTGGACCAATTAAATTGTTCAAATATTTGTCCTCCAGTTGTTGACAGCAATTTTACTATTCATTCGTTTTATACAGAAATTTATTTTAATTAAACAATGTTGCATAATAGCACACGCAATAAAATGTTAACGTTTATATTAATTAATGAATTAATTAACAGCCACTAATAAGTTATTTTTTTCATTAAGGTCAGGGTAAGAACCAATTTAAAACTATTACAGTGCATTCTAGCGAAGAGTAACAACTATCTATAATCTAAAAAGAATAACTAACTGTAATTACTATTCTCAAGCGAGGATTACAATACACATTATGTGAAAATACAAGGAAGAAAGCGGTGATTACACGCAATTAATTTCAGTTGTAATTTATGCCTCACTTACCAGAGCAAGAAATCACAAAGAATTAGTACTCGGCAAGATCCCAGATGCATAACCGCTCAATTATGCAAAACTCCTCTGCCTGTTTCTGTGATATTTTTTTCTTCTGCAATTTCGAACTATTTTTACATTAATACATACGGACATACATAATAACAAAGATTCTCTCACATTAATGTCGTAATTATTTTCATAATTCAAATTCCGTACGCATATTGTACAATTTTTTATGATGACTTTTGCTGATACGTACTTATACCAACACTATAATTCAATGGCGTAATGTTAATGTACGAGGGTGGATTGATAAGTTTCCGGCCTGACCAAGAAAAACAAGGTTTTTAAAAATTTTTTTTTTTTATTTCTCAACATAATCTCCTCCAAGGCTGATACATTTCTCATAGCGGTGTTCCAGTCTATTAATGCCATCTCTATAGACTGATTCGTCAAGCTCCTCAAAATAACCATTTACAGCTTCGATTACTTCTTCATTGTCCGCAAATCTCTTACCGCCAAGCCATTTTTTGAGATTAGGGAACAGAAAATAGTCACTCGGGGCTAGGTCTGGAGAGTAAGGAGGGTGCGGCATCAATTCAAACTTTAGATCGTTGATTTTAGCCGTCGCAACGATTGACGTGTGCGCTGGTGCGTTATCGTGATGAAACAAGATTTTTTTCTTCGCCAGATGAGGTCGTTTAATTTTCACCTCGTGGCTCAAACGTTGCAATAAGTCTGCGTAGTATTGACCAGTGATAGTATTACCCTTTGCAAGGTAATCAATGTATATAATACCTCTTGCATCCCAAAAAACAGTAGCCATAACCTTGTTCGCCGAAAAAATTGTTTTTGCCTTCTTTGGAGTTGGTTCCCCTGGTCCAATCCACTGTTTAGACTGTTCTTTGGTTTCAGGAGTGTAGTGGTGGACCCACGTTTCGTCAACGGTTACGAATCGACGCAAAAATTCGCTTGGATTACGCTTATACAATGACAAATTTGCGGTAGAAATGTTTTTTCGAATCAATTTTTGGTCGACTGTTAGCAAACGCGGCACCCATCTTGCACAGAGCTTTTCCATATGCAAATGTTGGTGCAAAATATGTTGCACACGTTCATATGACATCTTACAGGTCTCAGCTATCTCACGCACTTTCAATCTGCGGTCTCCCAGCACTATTTGATGAATTTTTTCGATCATATCTGGAGTTGTGACCTCAACGGGGCGTCCTGAGCGAGGCCCATCAGAGGTGCTCACACGACCCTTTTTAAACTCGGAAACCCACTGCTTAACGGTTGAATATGACGGGGAGGATGTCCCCAGTGTTGAGTCCATCTCTTTTTTAATTTCCTTCGGCGTTAACCCCTTCAAATAAAAGTATTTGATGACAGCACGATTTTCCTGCTTTTCCATTTTTACGAAAACCACAGAGGCGTCTTGTTCAGCGTGCTGTCAAACCTACACTAGCAAGGAGATCGGGCTGAAACTATAGCTACAAGCTATCCAAGGATGGTACTATAGAATGTCACCTCAAGGTAGGCCTAGTGGCGTCATCTCTTGGTTAGGCCGGAAACTTATCAATCCACCCTCGTATATAGGTATGTAAGCAAATTAAGTCTATTATTATTGTTCTTGTAATGATGACTAGTTTGATATGTTGCTACAAGTTCACTCGCTTTTATTGAACAAAATCATAAAATTTCTTGTGAAACTAATTTAATAAATGAATCGTAAAATCCTATAAATTATATTTTAATAGGCATGAATTGCAATACCTACAGTACTTTATAATGTAATAATAAATTTTAAACTGTGTATTTTCATCGTGATTGTATACTGCGAATGACTATTAGCAGTGGCGGATTATCAGTAAGGCAAATTAGGCACATGCCTAGGGCGCAAGGTTAGAAAGGGGCGCGCGCGGATGTTTTCGAACTAAAAAAAAAAAGAATAGGAAAGTACCTGTTGCCAAAAATTATTTTGCAAAATATATAACCGCCAGAGGTGCGTTTACGAGGTGCTAGCCTAGGGCGCTCTCGACATTTAATCCGCCTCTGACTATTAGTGCCCCTTTATCCAAACACCTATTGAAATAAAAAAGGAAATAAAACTCAATCTACTTATTCAAAAAAAAAAAAAATATATTGATTTATGCCAATGTTAAGTATTTCGGATTTACTTATAGATATGAATTTAAAAAGGATGACTGACATTTACGTCTAGATCATACAAAATCTGGAAAATCAGAATTTTGTCGAGATGTACCCAAGTCAACAAGTGATGTAAATTAATAATTATAATACTACAACAAACTGTAAACAGAAAGCTAATCAATTTTAATAATACAATTAAAAATTAACAATAGAACGACATTCTGTTCTAATAATATCACAGCTCTGGTTTATGAGAAACCGTAGCCAGTTTCAATTCTAGAATATTTTAGGTTTTCAGCATTTTCCTAAACAATTTTTGTTATCCTATTTACCTATATACCTAATTGGCACAAAAGTAAAATTTCTATATAACAATTTTAATTTATAAATACATAATCAGCCCTATATATTAGAAATTATAAACATCAATAAAAGTTATCTAACAAAAAAGGAGTAAACTAAACTGTCAAAAACGTCAAACACGTTAACAGTACCTACTATACCTACCTACTTACCAGGTAAATAATAGGAGACTGTAATAATGAAATAAATTAATGAGAACGATAAATTAAAAGAACTGGCTGATTTTCGGTACCTATCTAGGAATCGGATAAGTCAGGACGGAAGGAGTGATAGAGATATAAAGTAAAGGATAACGCAGGGTCGAGTCGCCTTCAATAAAAAGAAGTCACCTTTATGGTCGCGAACGGTCAATTTAGAAATTTGAAAAAGATTGTTGTTTGGAATGTGGTGTACAGGCGAATGATAAGGATATCATGAATAGAGAAGGTTAGGTTATGTAAGGACTGTGCGGAAGTCAATAAAAAATAGTCGAGTTAGACTGGCAGGACATCTTCTCAGACATGAAGGGCTAGTTAAAAACATATTAGAAGCAGAAACAGGAGTTAAGAGGAATAGAAGCAGATCTAGATTAGATTACTGTTCACAAATAGCTCAGGATAGTAAAAAGTGGAAGTGCGCGTTGAACCAGTCTTAGGACTGATAACCTTATGATGATGAGAGTAGAATTATTAACATTTTGAAACTTGTGTTTGGATAAGAATAGACGAAATCAACAACTTCGGTAAGTCCTGGTAGGTAAGTAAAGTATATACGCAGTTTTTCTTAGTTTCGCCCCCTTCCCTCAAACTCGAAATTCTAGGTAGGCTACCGATTTTATAATCTATCGTCTCCATAAACAAAGACACCATTTTAATACTAATTTTAAGTAGGGATATTTCTAAAACACTTTTCACACATTGTGGTGTTCGTGACTGCCATTGTACGTTATTCACAAAACAAACTTTAGCTTAATTCAATGTAAATACAAGTGACTGTTTTCAGTTGTTTTATCGAAATATTTCGTCAATAACAGTGACGCATCATTTTCGCGCGCGCTCTCCTTTGTCGCAATAAATTGGAATAAACGAAGACAACCAGTAGGCAGCGAACAGAAAAGTAATTCGAGTCATTTTGTCCGCATTAGTCCCGGAAGTCACGTGCCGGAAACCCGAGCACAGCCAAACAGTGGCCCATTAGCTGTGAATGCAGTTTGCTTTTGCTTTTCTTTATGTCGATTCGCATTGCTTCGTCGATTGATAGATATTATGCCACTGCTTTCGCCCTGTCATCAACATCATCATATCTCACGATACTGATGATGGAGTTTCGCAGACTTTTCACGGAGGAATAATCATACACTTCCATTGAATGATTATGAAAGCCGGAGATATTAAGAATCACAACACTAACTCAGAGGAGTTCTCTATCAATGTGTTTAGACGTTATTAGGGATTTAAAACAAATATGATATATAATTTTTATACACACCATCACCAAAATTTGTTAATTTTGTAGTAGATGTAATAGAAAAAGAAATTAAAGTCATGAACTATAACCTAAATAATAGCATCAAAAACAATTTAGAAATACAGTAGAGTGTGGTTATATTGCCCCTCTCTAGGGACTAGGAAAAGTGTACGATGCGAATTTACTAGACAAATATCAAATACGATAGCCTAGCGCCTAGCCTGATCCTTTAGACTTGGTATAGTTGGAACATTCAAAATTGGCATAGTCCGCACTATAGAGCGGTTGTTGACAGAACGTCTATTTTTATTGGCGACAGACGTTGCAGGGAATACCGTAAACATAGAAAAGAGATGTCAGGTAGGAATTGCAGCGGATACTAATAAAGCAGAAGGAATAACATTACACCAATTAACGTGTAACAAATATTTAAGTAAATTTTCCCTTTTCATTTTCTCCTTCTTTCAATTATGCTGAACTATTTTTTTCGCTAAAAGGTTAATTAATGCTTTGTAGGAAGGGTCAATTTATACGTTCAAGACCAAGAACAAGATAAAAAGTAGTTGAGCACGACCATGACTAAAATCAAATAAGCAAGTCCAAGACAGTCTTGGCGACAACGGTGGAAAATATATAACGAATTTAAAATTTAAATACCTTGATTTGTTTTAATAATAAAGCAGTTCAATGTGTTTTATCTTTATTTACAATTGTGCGGTCCAACGCCCTTTTAATTTCGAGTTGATTCACCTGAATAGAATTGCGAGACCATTCCGGAGGGTTAGCATTGTGCGCGCTTTGATCTCGGCCACTGCATCTAATTTCATTCACCCGCCTTTAAATCATTTATTTGGCACAAATGTCCATTGGCCTCTCGAAATTACATGTCAAATTCTCGCGTGAACTTTACGCGAATGCAAAACACAACTGAACGCCTCTATGAGCTTTTATACTCCGTACTAAAATAAACTACTCCAATGGATTTATTCATATATGGCGAATCGAAATTAGACCTTTTTTTACGCCATGGTGTAAACGTATTAATTGCCCTTTACTTAGTTGAAAGTGGTGTATCGCAATTTTTTTTAACATTTCAATATGATGGCCGTAATTCACGAACGATCTTTACAAAAGTTTCTGAAGGTGCTACTTCAGTGAGTATGCGTAGGTACAAGGCAATTATTCTTTAATATTGGGAAAAATTTTCAAGACAGATTGTTTGCTTAAAAATAAACAAAAGAATCCCTACAAACATTATACTACTTTCTTTTATTAATATTAAATAAAATGCCAATTATCAATTAAATCGAATAAAAAAATAATGATTATTATTAGAAATAAAAGGCTCCACACGAGTGCAAGATTTTTCTCGTCTAGTCTCGTTCTCGTCTCGGAAAAGCCAGACGATACCGAGACCACATACAGCGCAACCCGAGAGTCTCGTTGTTGGTCTCGTTAAATTTTTTTTAAAAAGTTTTTATTCGAAAACTTCAAAACAGTCTACATAGAGAACACTATCTTTTACAAAATATAAAATCTGGTGACCATCTGTGACATATTTTATTGTAAATTTGAAAAAAAAAACTCAATAACTGAGTATGATTTTTTCACATTTTTACTTCAAGTTGTGAACCCTTGCTGTTAGAAAGAGCAAATAGGAATCAAAATATTTTAGAGTGGTGGAAAGTGCATGAAAAAGTTTTTCCTACACTTTCCAAGATGACCAAGGATTTATTCAGTATAATGGCTACATCCGTACCTGTGGAAGGACTCTTTTCTACAGCAGGTATGATCATGACAAAAACACGTACATCATTGAAAGATGATGCGATGCAATTGTTATTATGTTTAAATTTTTGGTCATCGAGTATTTTAAAAGATTTTAAGAGTGTGTAAAATTAAAAAATTTACGTACATGTGAAAATATTTTTGTATAAGAGCGTATTAAATATAGTTTTGATAAATTATTTATTATTTAGTTTATTATATTTATTATTGTTATTTAGAATTAAGTGAGACGAGACCAAGACTTGAAAGAGACTTAATATTTTGAGAATTGACAAGACCGAGACGAGATTCTTGATACTCTCGTCTGGTAAGAAGCCCTAAGAAGTAAATGAATTAAAGTTAATGCCCTGCATCTCGGTAACGAAACATTTCTGGATTCAGAATCACCCCTTATTACAGGCATATGTCTTTATCTATTTGTGCTTTTTATTTTTGAAAGTACCTACTAAATTAATATTTATGGAATATATTCTTAAATGCTGATGTGGCGGGTGAATTACCTTAAGAATTGATATGATTGCATGAAAGTGATGTGTAATTAAGGATCATGCCGGCTTATATAGAGCCGATATTAAAAAAATGAAAGAAACAAGGGTTTTCTTTGAAAGCAGTTACGCGGTGGCGAATCGGCAGTAGGCATCTACTTATTAAAAATATTTAAATTCGAACGTCAAGACTTAAGACCATTCGATCAGTGGCTGAAACACGATCAAAAGGAACGTTTTTAAACTGTCACTGCACCCGTGAGAGCAGCAGGTCTAATAGGAAGATATTAAAAATCCGAGCGAAATCCCTTTAAACTGCCATATTAAAGTGAATTAGCATGAAAATGCTGTGACAGCTGAATGCCCGGGTTCTTTACAGCGAATGCCTCCCAGCCAGAATCTCCACGAAACGAAAACGAATGCATGTGCATTCACGAGGACCTATGTGTATGTTGTATTAAAATACGCGGTTTCCATTCATATTCAACCGCAGATATCTGCCAATTATTGGCCGGTTTGTTTGTCCCACTGAATTTGTATGCATGGAATAAATGATACTCTGTTATCATATTTGTATCGCTTTTAGCTTAATTGCGAGAGATGGTCGGCCCGACTTCCAACTCGTCCCGTGGGGTAACCTACACGTAACAGGACACGTACATACCGAAGGAACATTTCATTTTAACGAACTGAATCGGTACAAATTTTCCTACATAAATGCATGGGAAATCTCTCGGCTCAACTCTCTTCCTAAAGTGGAATGATCACCGGATTCAGAAACAAAATAACTGATACTAAACTTACGATAAATTTAACTTAAGGATACTTATTTGGTTACCGTAAGGCACCTACCTGTATCATATATCAAATGGAGTAGAACCTCGGTAATAAGACTTTAAAATACCTTATTTTGATTACAATTATTCAAGTTTTACTTATGCAATATCTCAGAGTAATAATAATATGACAATCAGACAAAATCACAGTACCATCTAGCACACGACAAACTTACAACCAACTAATAGGCACATGTTTTGGCTCGCCTTCGATTTTTGCCTATTCCAAAAAAAGGATCAAAGAATCTCTATCAAATTCGCAACAAAATTACTCAAAATCGACCAAAAACAGCATCTCATTAGATTGCTAAGACGAACCAAATTTGCTCCATAGGGTCATAGCTGGTGACGAATCATGGGTTTATGGAGCAGAAGCTACCGCACGAGCCAAGACCGAAAAAAGCGCGCCAAGTTAGGTCGAATGTATTTTGATTTTGCTTACAGTTTTCTTTGATTGCAGGGACGTGGTGCATCATGAGTTTTTGTCACAGGGTAGACAAAATAGATATTTATAAATAAATAAACCATTTTTGAAAAAAACACAAAACGCGATACTTTTTGAACGGGCCTCGTATACAGATCATTTACAAACTAGCTGGGCTAGATTAATTTAATGGTTGTTCAACCTGCTTAAACATATTCATAAGTATATGGGCTACTTTTCACGCATTACTCGTTGGAAGAATAGTTTTAATGACTATATTGAGGTAGTTTCAAGTTAAAAGAAAAACAAATGAAAACACAAAATGCGAAACTAAATGTAACTTGCCCACCGCGTATCTATACTTAACTTTAAATTAAATTTTGATATAAAAGAATATAGAAAAACTAAAACTTAAATAACATCCTTTGCCAACTTTATCTTATCCTGTTAACAAAAATGGCATTCTCACATTGCAGTTCCATGGCAATCAATATCCACTTAATTTCGTTCGGTAATGAATGTATCGTACGTGTTGTGCTTTTCGTAATTCGTCGGCAAATACGTATTTAGACGTTAATAAACTGGATTCAATACAGGAAGCAATTCGTAAATTGAACCAAGTAATTCGATGTAGTTCCTACCATTACATTCATATCATGCGAGTAGAAATCTCAGGAGAATACAACGGAAGACGCATGTGATTGTTCAGAAATAATTCTTTTCCACATGAGGGCTGACGCAATAAGCGGAAATTGGAAACAACTCGCTTTGTTTTTCAATATTGATTGTCTCTCAAGTGTAGTTAAAATGAAAACCTCTAAAAAAATTAAACGTATTTTCCTAAGACGTTAATACAGAAAGTTTAAAATATGTGTATAAATCAAGGACACATATGGTTACAGTAAAAATATTAAAAAAATATGTTTCGTGATGATGACAATAAGAAGGATCTTCTCGGGCAAGGACATAACACGCGATCTAACTATTTTAGTTATGACATTAGGTGCCGTGAATAGGGATGTGGATGTCATCCACTTCATTTTTTCAAGCATTTGGATTCCTGGAATAATTTGTGAACTCCTGGATAGACAAAGTACCCGAAGAGTGTTCCAATAGAACTTCACGTACGATCACGTACATACTATGACCCTGTATACAGCATTCTCATTTCACTCATTCCATATTTTATATGAATTTAACTGCACTATTTATACTAAAACGTTTTTTCTTAAAAGAACAGTTTTTTTTTATAAAACGTTTTCGTACCTATTGGGATCCGTCAAATGGGAGGAGCCTAAAAACATGGCGCCGATTAGGGAAAATTTATCGTAGTTCCTATAGTGTACCGTGCAATTTCCTAGTTTTTAAATTACGATAAAATGATACGTATTGACACAATATGTGATTGGGCTGATACAAAGCCTCGGAAAGGAAATTTCGTTGAAGGTGAGCGT
The DNA here is from genome assembly GCF_000699045.2 of Agrilus planipennis. Lineage (NCBI taxonomy): Eukaryota > Metazoa > Arthropoda > Insecta > Coleoptera > Buprestidae > Agrilus > Agrilus planipennis. The sequence continues at coordinate 619,535 of NW_020438934.1, forward strand.
GTTTTTAATGCCAATCACATTATAAAATTCGGAAATAACAAATTCAAAAGTTTACTGCCTACTTTTTACAAACTTCGGATTTAAAAGGTGATTCACGTTATATAATTAGTGAGGTGATTCTGGGTGATTTAAGCAATATCATATTAATAATGACTTGCACGTGCAAAGCCGATTTAAGAGAACGTTGCAAACACATTATTGCAACTTTGTTGTATTGCAGCACTTTATAATTTTAGTATGATTCTAGTTTTAAATATTAAGGTTATAGCTGATGGTACATACTTGCTGAAATATAATCATGTGCATTAAAATGACGTGAACAAATTTTTATTCCGGAATTCACTTCGTTGATACCTACTGCTTTCATCCAAGCTTCTATTAGTATACTTTTTTCTCTAATTTTCCGAATATATCTTTTACATATATAAAACGGTTAGTTTTTATTGGAAAGTAGTTAATGTAGGTGAAGAGTGAAGATCTATGTCTGAAGTACTATTGCTGCTTTTCACAGAACATATTAACTTTTTATTTGATTTAACTTTAGAAGAAAACTTCGTCGACTCCATCATCAAAAAAATTTTTACTTTTTTACCGTGTTTTATTATTTTAATAAACAATTTTACAATTNAACATATTAACTTTTTATTTGATTTAACTTTAGAAGAAAACTTCGTCGACTCCATCATCAAAAAAATTTTTACTTTTTTACCGTGTTTTATTATTTTAATAAACAATTTTACAATTTACGTGCACAGTTCCTATGTAAATCTTTCCCTCATTCGAGTTATAAATTTTGCCACCAGATGGTGTATGCCCATTTGACGGATCCCAATAACACTGCGTAACTTGTGTTTCCAACATCAGTAACAACTTATCAATCGTTCCCTTCTGCATGAATGCCTGAAGGAACAGTGTGTAGGGATATAAATTCAATTACACAATACGAAATATTGTATTACATACATGTGCTGACGGTAGTTCATTTGGCCTGAGAGAAATAACAGCGGGGGTGGTTTCATTGTTCCCATTGCACTGACCGCCATTTACCACCTCACTGCCACAGAAGTAACGGAATACTACAAACAAGCACGTGACCCGTTATTCGTCAGTTTATTTTGTTAATTCACAAACAGAGAGGGTCGTTTCGACTTCGTTCAATTTAGACTCCAAATATTAATTAACGCAGCAGGACAATAAAAAAACAATGCCGCATGTTAACGTTACCAAATAATGGAACACGTGAAGATGTGTTAATTAACTTGAATGTGTTACTGCCTTACAATTTAAAATAATTTATAATAATAGTATGCACAGATATGGGGAATATACATATATAAATGTAAATTACAAAATTTCAGCAATTGTTGTTTCCTTCTACAAAACTAATATTAACAATTCTCCATTTATACAAAAGATATTAAAATATTAAAA
>NW_020438934.1:620976-661545 GCF_000699045.2 Agrilus planipennis
ATTAACGCAGCAGGACAATAAAAAAACAATGCCGCATGTTAACGTTACCAAATAATGGAACACGTGAAGATGTGTTAATTAACTTGAATGTGTTACTGCCTTACAATTTAAAATAATTTATAATAATAGTATGCACAGATATGGGGAATATACATATATAAATGTAAATTACAAAATTTCAGCAATTGTTGTTTCCTTCTACAAAACTAATTTTAACAATTCTCCATTTATACAAAAGATATTAAAATATTAAAAGAATTTTTTTCACTATTCTTGTATTTTAATCCCAAAAAGCAAATCAGTTTTATAGCCACGCAAATTGAAGTTGTAGCGAGCACGAGTGTGTTTGTGTGCGATGGGGCACACGTGTGCGTGAACGGCTTATCGATTCGCCGGCTAGCCGCGGACGACTTTCTTCGTGTGCGCCGTATTTTTAATGTGTGTGTTGTACCTGCGTTCAGGGAAAGCATTTTAACAGTTGAAAGAAAAAATAAAATATCCGGATGTTTCCAGAAGGTTCCAGAAAGTAAACAAAATAGTATGTAAAGGAGGAGACGATCGCCGAGAGAAGAATAAATGAATTGACCGTTGCAGAAGAGAATCAAGACAGTGATAGCAGTGAAATAAATAGCGCAGTGAATAGTGATATATCAACAGTAGTGTAAATAAATAGAATGATTCATAACCTAAGTTTAGTAATAATTTAATAGTGTTTTTAAGTTCTTTAATAATTAGTGTAAATAAATAGTTTTTGTCGTTATCAATCTTAGAAATTAATTTTGTTAAACCCACGAACATTACAATATTTAAGTGATATTTGTAAAAATAATAATGTGCCAGAGTTTTACAATTTTAATCAACACTTCTCTCTGTAATACTAATAAAACTTCTGAGTGTGGAATTCTCATATTGAATATATATCTATCATAGTACAGCCCTAAATAAAATAATAATTACTATTTTTCTTTCCTATATTAAAATTTTCGTATAATCGTATTTAATTTTTTTCAGTAGTTTTGTCAATTGTGTAATATTACTTGAAATCAATACATTGTATTTCTATTCAACATCTAATAAAATAAGAAGGAATAGTTTCCGGCTATAGTCACGGAAGTTCTGCTGAGATTTCCACACAGTACATTACACATTCACCAGCAGATTACCCTCGACAGCCCCAATGTTGTACTAACGTAACGGTAGCGCAACTCTATATCGTTTCATACTCTATTCCTCGGGGTAATTGTGGGAAATGTAAATTCCACCTTCAAGGACTCACAGGTTCCAACTGTATCTTAGATGAAAATTTACTTACACAAAAATTTACATACATGCAACGTTCAATAGCCTACATATAAAAGTAATATAAAAACATAAACAAATATAAATTAATAATTAACAATTATTTAAGTGTTCTCAAAGGTTTTAGATTGCACAGCTGCTTAACAACATGTAATAAACTGTGAACACCGCTTATAACGACTCCGTTTACATCGTCGGTTTGCATATAATGATAAAATTTTATAATTTTTACCTGGTTTTATATTCTCACTCAGGTAAAAACCTTCGCATATAATATAACTGATTATTTTCATTAGACACGGTGGAGAAAAATGGAACACTTTCGCATATAATGACTTGTCTTATAGCGACAAATACAGTCTTAGCGCTATAAATTTGACGCATAATAATTTTTTAAATCCGAATCGCCGTTATCAAAGCGAGATTTTGTTCGGGTTTATTGACCGAGAATTTCCTCAGATAACAAAATTCCACCATCACTATATCCGCAAAAAATTACAAAATGTTACAATCAGAGTTAGCTTTACATGGTTTCATTTTCAGATTTTTAATATTCGTTATACCGTGGATAGAGAAGGTTAGAAATGAAGATATATTAGAAAGAACAGGAGAACAGAGGAGGACTATGGAAGTCAATGAGAAATAGGACACGTTCTCAGACATATTAGAGGCAGAAACGGGAGTTAGGGGGGCAAATAGTTAAGGATATGGGTCGTTCAAGTTTCTGGGGAAATGCGAAGATTAGCTCGGGATAGGAAAGAGTGGAGATACGTGTCCAACCAGTCTTAGAACTGACGACCTCATGATGATGAATATTCGTTTATTACGTCTAAAAGAAAGTTAATGTTTTATTGAAGTTTTACTTCTTTTGAGTGTAAAATTTTAGTGCCTGCTCAGCTAACGATAATTCCACAGTATGAAGTTAGCAGCGCATCTGATACTTAGCTAGTTCGAGCGTCGAACCAAAATTGATGTACGTATATAAGAATAAAACTAACTAACGCGTCTACTTACGATATCCAAGTTATTGTCCGAAAATTTAATTGAAAATCACCAACGTTTCGATGTGTTGAGCGAGTGTAAATGTAAATATTCGGTCACATGGTCGATATCAGATGGCATAGTAATGGGCCACTGATAAAATTAGATTTGGATAAGGAAAGGTTTCTATGATTGACCGAGCGGTATGGTCTAGAGGTCTAGACCATTGCTTAGCACTCGGGAGAACGCCGGTTCGATTCCGGGTCCGTCTGTCTTGGTCCAAGTTTTTCTGGATCACTTAGGCAGTAATATTCCACAGATAATCTTTCACTCTCTTCTGTCTTCATTTCGTCCGTCTCATCTTTCTCACCTGAACCACCACCCACCCATTCCCACGATTCCTGAAAGCAGGCTGAACTGGGCCTTCCGCCCTACCTTCCGGCATAGTCCGGAGGGACTGCCCGCCCACCAGCATTACTGGCTGGTGGGAATGAAACACCCAAAAGTTTTATTTTTCTATGATTGGCACGTATTGATGCTTTTGCGCAATGATATCTATCCATCCAAATTTCGCTGGGCTCTTCATCTAGTAAACATACAACTCTTTACATTTTAAAGTCCAAAAGGAAGACAAAAAGACGGGTACCAAAATGAATATTTGTGGAAAAAACATTTGCCCTGTAATTGTTCTGTTAGCAGGCGTGTTGTGGTATCGTTGTGTTGTTTGTTGTAAGCAAAACAGGGACCGAAGAGGTCGTCGTCGACGATCGAATCCCTTGAGTGCACGCCAAACATTTCGTCTGCAAATATCTTACTATAGTTCGAGTGGAAGACACTTGAACGGCAGGCACTTTTGAATTCGCGACCAGGACGGTTCCACAATTGGCAAGTTTCACATCTCTAATTGTTATTAAGGACTTTGTCTTGGTTTTGATCTACCGCATTTAACTCGATCTTAATACAAAGATTCTTAAAAATCTACGAGGGTTAATAATGTATTCTTCCCGTATCTTCTCATAAATGGACCATTCAAGGGATCTATTCATCAAAGATGTTTAAGTGAATGTCCAATGAAATTTAATTGATTATATTTCCTTATTGTTTTTTGACGTAGATATATAGTCGACATTTTTGAAAATAAAGATCACGTTGGAAGTTCTAAGGTATTTCAGTCGTCAATTAAAATATTCCATTTTATTATTTTCTCATCCAAAAATTATTATTTAGTTGGTGACTACTACTAAAAATTGAATCGATGAAGCTTTCAAGTAATGTAACTCCATATTTAAAAATAAAATAAAAGCACTTGGAGTTTCTTCCTTCTTCAGGTGGTGAATATATCTTCACCAACTGAAGAAGCCACAGTGTGTCGAAATAATCATAGTGGTTATAATAAATTATTTGTAAACTCCATGTGGTTTTATTTTATTATTTACAAATGTATACCCAAATGCTCAATTTGTAAAGTACTTTGTAAACCTTTTGATCAAATTACAGATATTTCTAAAAAGCTACCTTCAGTGGCAGAATTTGCTTTACAATCGAATATCGCGGGAAGGTTCGATCAATTATCTCGTTGCGGTACAGTTTCCCCAACTTGGAGCTTTTTATTGGAACAAGCCGAGACAGGACAATCTGTCCGAAACTGAGCACAAGAAGCGGCGAAACAACTTGCTCTCAGGCATCAAAGGCAAACTAAATGTAGTTATAAGTGAAGGGTTAACGAAAGGAAGGGAGTGGATGTCCGGAACTTGGAGAATGTTACCCATCCCTTTTCATTCCCCGAACGTCTTGCCAAGTTCAAGTTGCCGCGACGTATAGCCCAAGAATTTGTTGATGACATATTTGTGCCTGCCTGATGTGCACACCTGATTATATATCACGATATTGTCTTGAACTGACAGTTCCGCCGCTAATTTCGATCCTGTGGTGGAAATGTAAGGAGGGGTCGTTGGTCGACTGACGAATTCACGAGCCTCTCAGTGACGCATTCGAGTAACTTGTCGATAACGTATCCACCCCATCATTTCACCCAACTTTGTTACGATAGCATGTGCGCATCAAGCGGATGAATTTTCAAATTGTTTCCAACTTTTTCTTTTCAGTGCTTAATCCTAATCGAACTATGTTATATTGCATATAAGAAAACTGGCGATTATTGGCGTAAACTTAAGCTTAAATACAATTTTTGTTAACTACCGAGCATACATCATTATTATTATTATTCAAAATTTGGTTAATTTATTTAAGTAATAACTTTCAAGTCTGTTAAATTGTTCGGAACTTTAAATTACACATATAAAGATTTTATAGAATTCTAATATTTAAAATTAGTGTTAGGTTGTTATATAATAACCTATTATTTTTTAACTGTTACCCAAAAATATCAATAACAATCTGTTATGTACTGAGGAATATCAATTATCGTTAACGATTATCAATTCAATCAACTGGCAATGAGTGTAGTCGCTGTTGTTGGCGAACGCCGTTACTTTACAGAACTCTGTTACTTTATACTTACAGGGGCAGCCTCAGAGATTATTAATGTAGTGTCACAGACATTTAAAACTATCGCAATGTGTTATGAGGTCAAAACTAATTCTTAAATTGCATGGAACATAGCTATTAATATTAATTTCACTGAAGGATGAAGGAAGCCCAGGAACTGTTTGGTTGCATATAGTGATGAGTAAAATTTGTCTTGGTGTTGCTAAAACACAAGACCAAAGCCAAGACTGTCTTTATACTAACAAGACCTAGATCAAGACTAAAACCAAGACCAAATACGCAATACTGAAAGAAAACAGATGCTACAAAACAATTATTGTGTCGGGAAATAGAAAATTCGAGCTTAGAGGAATTATAAAACAAAAACGTTATATCAGATTAAATGGATAAGATCAAGACTTGACACACCAGACCAAGATATAGGAATAACATACATAAATGAATGGGAAATCACTCAGCTCAACTCTCTTCCTAAAGTGGAATGATCACCGGATTCAGAAACAAAATAACTGATACTAAACTTACGATAAATTTAACTTAAGGATACTTATTTGGTTACCGTAAGGCACCTACCTATATCATATATCAGATGGAGTAGAACCTAGGTAATAAGTTACAATTCATCAGAAACACTAGAAAGTTTAATCATATAAAGAGGGTAAAATTAGAAAATTAGGAAGACTTTAAAAAACCTTATTTTGATTACAATTAATCAAGTTTTACTTATACAATATCTCAGAGTAATAACAATATGACAATCAGACAAAATCACAGTACCATCTAGCACACGACAAACCTACAACCAACTAATAGACACATGTTTTGGCTGGTCTTCGATTTTTGCCTATTCCAAAAAATGAATCAAAGAATCTGTATCAAATTTTGTGTGAAAAACAAAATTAAGTATGCGGACGCATTGGGAATGTTGACTGTGGCATATGGTGAAGTTACCTTGGACCGAAGCAACGTTTATCGAAGGTACAAAATGTTTTCAGAGGGCCGAGAAGATGTGAACGACGAAGATCAGGAACAAGATCAAGACTAGACACACCAGACCAAGACCAAGACGAAGGCTACAAGTATTTGAACAAAACTAAGACCAATACCACGACTGAGGCAATCTTGGTATTGGTCTTGATTTCCAGATGACTGTGCTCTTCTTCTACAACGGAGTTTCTTACTATCTACTACTAATATTAACACTAGCAATTATTGCGTTAAACGTTATTTTCCACATGAAGACGACACGCTGAAATCACACATTATGTAACTTTTATTTTAAACCTGTTAAAACTAACTGCTGTTAAAAAATAACAGTAACAGGTAGTAACAGTTATTAAAAAATAACTGGTTTACACGTCACTATTTGAAATTTTTAAAGTCTAATCGCGCTGAAGAAAATTTTTAATTATTTTACACCGAAAATTAATGACTATAAAAAAAATATGCGCGTATTTCCACTTGCTGCTAAAACAATGTAAACAACACAGCCGATATAGAATACATGCAGCATTAATAAATTAGTGGTTGTCGACAAGAAAAACCTCATTTTTAAGGTAATAACTTCCTTTTGTTCGTAACCCTTTTTCGTGAAAGCATCAGGACGAGGAAATGAACAATCGATTAAAAGCTTATACAGTGCGCGTTGTTCAGATCAAAAACTCATATCCTCCCGAATCAAAACAAACGTGTATACGGACACGAAAAACATCGCGCGTGAATATAATAAGGGGCCGAAGAGCTCTCTGCTTAATTTAGAGGAAAAGAGTTTTTGTGGGACGCGCAAATTAATTTCGACCGTCGAATCTCGAATTTTCTACGTTCGCGGCCAGAAAAAAAAATAATAATCCCCATTAAAAATGAGAACGAGGAAGCGGCATGAGATCGTTCGGCCGGCGCAACGGGGTGAATATACATATGTACCAACCACCTACCTACGTACGATGACGAGAAAAACTCCCCATTCTCTCTCTCGCGAGGTCCCGTCGTACCCGACCTTGCCCCGTCCCGTCTTGTTCGTTTTTCTCAGTTAAAAACCGGAGGAAAATAATTTTAAAATTCAAATCAATTTTCCACGTGTGCATTGAAAGGCAGGAGCGCGAGCGGCGTGGCGCGTCGGACGACCACGGCCACCGCGATCGTATTAAAAATAAAAGGTTCCACAGGCCTAAGGCACATTGTTTTCTGAAGCGGAACGACGTTTATACGCACATAGACGCGGAGATGAGCAACGTGGACCTCGATCTCTTCTCACTCGTCGGTAAAACGCCGTCGCTATTTCTGCATTTAATTTCAATGCAGCAGTTTACGTGTAAATGTATTAGTGTATGTGCATTTAAGCACCACCTCGTTTTGACCACTAAAGCCGGTTTTCCCGCTTCATTGGACCGAAATTGCTTGAGGTTTCACACAGAGAACACAATTTGCTGCTCGTAATGGAAGAATTGTTTCAAAAAGAGGTACACACACGAGACGCCTATTAGCGATGAACATCGACTGTTTGTACTCGGACATGAAAGCGAAATCAATCAATTAATATTTAAAAAAGAACAAAATGCAACACAAAACTGCGAACCAATGTAATAAGTAATGATATATAAAGTTGTGGAACGACCATGAGCACTTTTTTGTAATAAACTGCAAATTCTATTTTACATCTAATCTATCATCATCATCATAAAATCGTCAGTCCTAAGACTGGTTGGACACGCACTTCGTATCCTGATCTAATCTTCGCATTTCCCTAAAACTAGAACAACCCACATCCTTAACTATTTAACCTAATCTAACCTAAGTCTACCTCTACCCCTCCTAACTCCCGTTTCTGCCTCTAATATATGTGTGACTAGACCTTCATGTCTGAGAAGGTGTCCTACTAACTTATCTCGCCTATTTATTGTTGACTTCCATAGAGTCCTCTGTTCTCCTATTCTTTCTAATACCTCTTCATTTCTAACCTTCTCTATCCACGGTATCCTCATCATTCGCATATAACACCCCATTTCGAACGCTTCTAACCTTTTCTTTTATGCCGCTTCCACTGTCCATGTTTAGCAACCCTACAGCGCCGCGCTCCAAACATACACCTTTAACAACCTTTTTCGAATTTCTAAATTAACCGATCGCGAGCATAGAAATGACTTCTTTTTATGGAAGGTGACACGACCCTGTGCTATTCTCTGCTTTATATCCCTGCTACTCCTTCCGTTCTAACTTATCTGACTTCCTAGATTCTATAAATACCCAACCATCTCGTAAATATCAGCTTACCAGTCTACAAATATTTTTTTGGCACTCATTTTTTGGCATTCATTTCTTCCATTACATCTTAAAATGAGGAGCAGATGGAATATGATTTCTGAATTTACTTACACTGCACTACAAGATTAGTACAAGAATCTGAAATTGAACTAAACTAAATAAAACAGCAATGAAATTCCACGTACGAATATTTAGAAACCAATGACGTATTTATACACCCAATTAGAGTCAATTAGAGTTTCAGTCTCCAACCGAACATGACAATTGAAATCATCCTGTATACCGAAATTACAGCCCCAATATCTTTTAATTATAATTATAACGATTTTATTTAGAAGGCAAAAAGCTTTTCCCGGTTTCATTGGTGAATGAAATTTTGCAAACCCTACTCTTTAAAAATTGAAATGTATTTGGATCACCCTCCCACCTCATTCGAAAAAATGGCTACGTGATTATTTAATATTCAAAGATTGCCGCAAATGTTTTTAAAACTAATTTCTAATTATTTAAATATGTATATAATCTCACAGTAATTAAATTTACTAAGAGCCAATAAATTATTTATTTATATATAATGTGAAATGCATAACGTTTTTGTTGTAGGCCCACACATACACATACACCGCGATTTCGAATTCACGATGCACATACATATAGATAACATTTCGCTTTCCTGCCTTTTTTAAAAAATCAGCAAAATTCACGGTAGATGCAACTCTATTAGGTTCAGCGTAACTTGACGTCTATCTCGTGCATCTTTATTTACCGCAATCGAGTAGGATACGTTGCAGAAGATTGCACCCGTGGCTGATTAATAATAATTAAAAAAAAAGGAGTGGACTGATTATTATTCATGCTCTCAGCTGAAACCCGCACACAATCTATGCAAAACTGGTAAAATTATTGCCAGAGCCATTACTGAAATTGATTTAAATCATCGATAATTGCACCCACGGAGTTATGCACATGTGCGCAAACAAGGAAAGTCACTATTTGTAAATATTTATCTGCGTCAGGCTTGGACATTATACCTACGTATGGATGCGTGTGTGTATTAGTTTGTATGTATGCAACGACTAACGTGTAGCCAAAGGGAATTTTGTTCAGTCGTTAGGTCCCTACATTGGAAATATATACACGGTAAACATGTGTAAAAACATATACCGAGTGAAATAACCTGATTAATAATTATTAGATACATCATAAACAAATCCAAATAAAAATTTTCCAATTTCCCTAGAGCAAGCTTACTGTCCAGGTTATTGGCAACCAAACGGGCGTATCTTAACTGAATTGGACACCGAATACACGTAGTCATTAAACATACCTCCACAGTCAAGCACCGAACGAAGATCTAGACATCTAGTGAATTAACCACCCGCTACTATGGACTTACATTCAACAATTATAACAAGCCTAGATAATTAGAGCAATTTCAAACAAAAAGGCATGACAACGACACACTGACTTCGTTTGTGTTGCCTGTACCTACCGTAATTTGTGATCTTAAGTAATCAAGAAAAAACCTTTTGGCGTTAAGGATACATTTTTAGCATAACTGTCAAACAATCGAAATATGCGTATTTGACGAAACAAAAATCACTTGATTCCAAGATTTTGATATAATTACAACAACAACAGCAGTTACACTGTGCCTCCTATAGTGCGCTGAACCTGTCCATGGTGCTCAACTGAAAGATAAGCATAAAAGAACCCAATTGAATGATTCAGAAACAAGCAAATGTTGTTTCACTATTTTAGAACTCGAATTTACTTGTTTATTGTGTTTATGAAACATAATTAATTATTACATTTATAAGTAATAACGGCAATTTGTAAAAAGAACCATTGCTTTTCGTATTACTCACGTTAACAAAAGTGATTAGCAGTCTTGCAGTTTTGTTTTTTCTTGTCTTAGTCTTGCACGTTTAGCCAAGAACAAGATCAAGACTACAATTTTGAAAGTGTTATTTTGGTTATTTATTAATTGAATTCGAATTAAAGAGACAATTTTTAATGTAAAATCGGCACTCGAATCTTCAGTTAGGGGAATTTTCAAGTTAGAAAACGAAGAAATTCCACTTCAAGAGTTTAGGATTAATTTAAAATACTGTGTTCGTCAAGCGAACAAAAACTCGAGTTCAAATTTTTCAAAAAATATGTAAGTGGGTAAGTAAATACATAATTAAGAGTATAAACCGTTTAAATAATTCAATTTTTCAAGACGTTGCATGTATTTGAATAAAAAAAAAGCTCAATTTTAAAAAAATTGATGTCATGAACAGCTTGCTAGAGACCAAGACTAAAACTATTGACAATAGACCTGTCTTGGTTGCGTTGACTCATCAATAATTAAGCACATTCTCCTGCATATAGAGACCCCAGAAACGCGGTCAGTTATTTTTTTTAAGGTAGGTCAAAAAACAAATAAATATTTTTGTAACATTTTTTTTAGAATTAATATTTTACAATTTATTAGAATTTTTCTTCCATTGAAGAAAAATTCTGTAGCCAATATAGTACACATATGCGAATAATTCAGGAAAGGAAACAGTGGAGGTGCGTGTACAATCAGTCTTAGGATTGACGACCTTATGATGATGATAGTACGCATATAAGCTTGTGAACACACTTGTAACTAACAAAATTTTATTGTAGTACATTTTAAACGAAGCTTTTAGACTATAAGTCCTATATGTTAATTGGTTACTATTAATGTAAGCATTTAAAGTATTAAAGGATTAAAGAATTCTTAATCGCTTTACTGTATTTTATACAAACGAAAGAAACAAATTAAACCTTACAGTCAGGACGTATGAATAAGATAGTTAAATTCTTACTTCACTATCCACCATTTTCGATTATTATTGTAGTTGAATTAAAGAAATACTTTTTAATTTGCTACATTACCGAAATGGTTAGATACGTTGATATTGAAAAACTAAAAACTTTAAAACTTTTGGGTGTTTCATTCCCACCAGCCAGTAATGCTGGTGGGCGGGCAGTCCTTCCGGATTACGCCGGAATGTAGGGCGGAAGGCCCTGTTCAGCCTGCTTTCGGGAATCGTGGGAATGGGTGGGTGATGGTTCGGGTGAGAAAGATGTGACGGACGAAATGAAAACAGAAGAGAATGAAAGATTATTTGTGGAATATTGCTGCCTCAGCGCTGATATTGATACCCCCGCACCTTAATGCCCTACATATCGATCGAACCGCCCGGTACACTATTCGCTATTTTACAGGGTGGTGACCGTGGCTTAACACAAAGTAGCCCAAGTGCAATGGTAAAACTTGGTAATTACATTAAACATACCGCATGCCTAATCGATTGTGCTATCATTACGTTGGTTGGCTCACAACAGGCCAAGTCATTTCAGAAACTCAATATTCGATAAACTACACGTGAAACACAATACGCTGTTATTAAATTGTGCTCTTGTGCCCTCGCCAACGATCGACGATGTCATGTTCATATCGAACTAATTAAATGCAAACCGCAATTGAAGTAGATAGGTACATACATACATATGTACTCATACGTGAATAGATAACTCCCTTCTTGATTTATGGACATGAAAAGACTAGCCGACAAATTACACACACACACAGGTAAGTGCAAAACGAACGGGTAACAAATGAAGCGACTTCTACAATCTATTACACATGCTTTATATTTATATTAAACTAGCGAACCCCCCCCCCCAGCTTCGCACGGGTGTAATGCTGATACTAAATATATTTTTGTTTTGTTCAGATTATTATCGAAAAGGGGAAATCTTCAAAATATACCCCCTGAACATACTAAATATAATACAGAATGTCTTTATATACAACATTCACAGTGTTTTTGTCATTAGACAATACAAACCGGCCTCCCGGCCGGTACCGCCGCAACCGCTATGTCCCTGCATTTTAAATCTGTAATATCTTCGAAAATATTCATTTAAATTACATGCTGTAAAGGGCCATATTGATCTATATTAAATGCACAATGTATTTAAAAGTACTTAATTGGATAAGAATTAATGCTGTATTACCTACAATCGCTTCGTAAATAAGTCATTATTTCTCATAAAAAGTAAAGTATAAAAATGGTTATTGTGGGTTATCCCTAAGAGATAGACATATACCATCCCGGACTTTTTTGTAGACCCTTTTAAGATGTACAATATTGTAGTACATTATTTTGATCTATCTCGTAGGGTTCAGCCAGCGTTTGCAATGTAAGAGCAAAAAATGTGTTTATTTACGACATCACATTACAAATCTCTAAAATTATCAGTATTTCTCTACTATATTATGCATGTATTATACATATAAACCTTCCTCTTGAATCACTCTATCTTAAAAAAAACCGCATCAAAATCCGTTACGTAGATTTAAAGATCTAAGCATACATAGGGACAGACAGCGGGAAGCGACTTTGTTTTATACTATATATAGTGATAAAATGCGACCAATTTGTTTTCAAGTCAAATAAAAAATATACAGATCTTACATATTATGCAAATATCTTAGGCATATTGAAAACAATAGAGAACTCCTGGAATGTTAAGTTGTTTAAAAAAAGTTGTCTTTACTGTTTTAGTTGATTCTTAGTACAATTAGCATTATGATTTAGATTTGTGATTAGTAGGTAAATCAGGAAAAATCAAGCACACATAAAATAAAATAATGATGTGAAACTGCCAGAGCAAAGCAATTTCAAATAGTCGAAATTTTTAGTAAAGGATTATTTTCGAGTGTACTTTCTAATTCACTTAGAAATAACCAAAACTATGCGGGATGCGAGTTTTAGACAAAAGATTTCCGGGTGTCTTCAGCTCTGTTATTGCCCAAAATATTAAAACAATATGATTATAAAAAGGAACAATTTTTTTCCGATTGTATACTCGAAAGCATTTCCGGACTAGTTTCGCTCCAAAATTTCATAAAATTTTCTTAAAATAAGCAAATTCAATACCGAAAAATTGTATTTTTCAGAAGTCAATTTACGTTTATACGCAGAATATTAAAAATTGAAGCAGTTTACGGTTGGAACTAATTCTGGGCTCAATTTCTACTTCCTCTTATTATTATTATTTTAGAAATCAAAGACAGTAGGTAGGTATTAATTAAATTGTCACAGAGGACACTGACGTTTCTTCTTCAGTGTAGGCCTTTTTCCTTTACGAAAATAATAGATATTTATTTTTATAAACACTTGGAATGGGTAAACAATTAGGGCATCCACTAATTTTAACAACTCAAGTCTATATCTATATTAGAAAATCAAGTGGAATACTGTAATACTAAAATAAATAAAACCCTCAAACCCAAAATTCTACATAAAAACATTTAGTTCTCCCTTCCTCAAGGGGCGTATTCTGTCCCATCCATAGGTGACACTTCAAATAGTGTATTTGTTGCTAAAATGGATCAAAGATCAACTTCTTCACCGTGCGCTGGGAATTGTAACATTAGAAAAGTATTGACTTAAGCTTCTCAAAAAGGTACCACTCGTCCATAATTTAAAAATTTATTTACCCCAACCAACTTTGATTTCTACAATTATTTCGGAGCGTTTCAAGTTTAATTGCGAAAAGTGAAATGCCTAGAAATAACTCTAACTCCAAACAGGAACTCGTTACTTACTTTAAGGAAGTAATAAATCTTCCAAATCGTCGACCAAAATCACGCCACAACTAATCTTTGACAAAGAAGTACCTCAACAGGGAATATTAACTATTGTTAAAATACTCATTTTCTTTAAATGTAACCGAGGATTTTAAAAACCGCCGAATAGGTGAGAAAGAATTAGTCATTTATCGTCAAAATTGAAATCAAAAACTCCAACAAAACATTTTACCAAAATAAAAAATATAAATCTTACCTTTAATTTAGACTCATGAAGATTGGTCATTCTTATCTCACTTGATAACTGTAAAACAGAGAAACCAGGTTAATTACATTATCATAATTACTTAATCAATAATTCTAATCTCAAATTCTAAGAAAATCTATAATAGGAACATTTTTCAAGTTAACAGGTAATACACCTTCTATTAAATTGCAATCGTAATAATAACCAATGAACAAACGTAACGACACAGTACGGCTCCATTACGACAAGACATGTTCATAAAAGAAGTACATAATGTAATAGAGAAGCGAGATCATTTAAATAATTGCAGCGGCTACTTCATTACTAATTTAAATTAAATGAAGAGTGCATATTTACACACGTATATTTATCTACAGTTTCAAAAATTGTTTATGAATTTTTATCATGTACATACTTAACAATCAAAGGAGAGCTTTTTTAACACGAATCAACCAAACCACCACATTCCGTCCACCGGTCCACTGAACTGGAACAAACAGGCGTTTTACTGTTTCAAGGCTAACTGAGTTACCAACTTTCTCGCATTTCGGACTGATATCGTTGTTTATTAAAGATGTGCATGTTTTATAAGTAGTTGTTTACGGCAAAAATAGAGATGCGAACAATATTAATACAAGGTACCATAGATAAGCCACTAAAGATTTAATGTACGAAATACGAAACTATTAAGAATTTAAAATACAAATTACTTTTAATCATTTGCAAAAATGAAATTAGATAAACTTCTGGAATTATTAATTATTACTCTTTTGAATACTTGTTACCTATAAAGTCTCTACAACCTAATATTAGAATGGACTTTATGGAAAAATAATTTATGTACTCAATTGTATATTTAAATTTTTGTACCTGTAAAGTATAAAAATTAAGATAATAACAGGCACTTACAAAAAAAAAAAAATAAAAACATGCAAATCGCATGCGTGAATAGTAAAATTTTTGTATTAGCAGTTAATAAGAAATAACTTTACTAACAGTAAACGTAAATTTGACTATAAAACTGTAGTGGTATTTGAGTAATTTACTTTACCGACAGTTGTCGACTGTTGGTTTAGACGAATTCGTTACAATATGAATAAGAAATAACACATAAGAGGAATTTGAAGTTACATACGCATTCCATAATGTTGTAAAGAGAGACGAACCGCTTGTAAAAAAGAGTAACTAATACAATATTATGTTCATTTTCCCTACTAATTATTTCTGTTCTTATATTTGCTAGTATTTCTAATAAAAATTTTTACAATTGTGGAAATTTGCTCCAGTCTTTGTTTGTGTTTAATATGTTTGATTTACGTTATCCAGATGAAAATACGTTACATAAATAAATCAATCATTTCTTAGGAAAATATCGAAATTTCTGGAACGTTTTTTCGGTATTTATTATAATATGAGGTATACCCTGCCGTAGACTGCAGAAAATAAAAGTCATTTCTATAAGTTGCCTCAACGGGGCAGGTTAAATAAATTAATAAAGTATACCTATTACGTACTAATTGTTTCCATTGTAAGAATAAAAGTTGATGTTAATTGAATCATATAATCGTGAAATGTATATTATTTAATTTGAAAACAAGTTAGTTGAATTTTGATATCACGCGAAACTGGTATAGGCACATAATTTTGTTAAAATTAATGGATATATGTAAATATTAATACTTTGAATTTCATAGAAAAAAGGTTCCAAACTTTTGTTCCGTTTTGAAAAACATGAACAAAGCTAAGCCATCTTGGGCTCGAGATTTGTGTCATTTGTAACTATACAGTAAGTTTTGGTTTCAACTGCTACACATCGCTACAAACTATTGATAATTCGTCCTAACAAAAATCGCAATTATTTATCTACTGTACATTTTTAAATTAATTTCATTGTTGAATTATGAGAGTATATTCTTATTAATGAAGAAATTCCTTTAAAAAACTAACTGTAAAAATGTAAAAAATAAAACCAGTTTCAATTTGCGTTTGCAAAGTTTTTTGTAATAGTTTTACGGATTAGATAATAAGTCGTACTTTTGGCTTTGTTAAGGAAACTGTGGCATTTATCCAAAGGCGAATTTAACAATTCGGGACCGAAGGCTATTAGTAACGTAGACGATACAAAATACTGTAAAAAAGATAGTTTCAAAAATTTTATCGATTTCCTGGCAAATAACGATTTCAGATATCAAGTATTATGAGATCCCGACTGTTCCAGGGTTGGCATCACCGAAATTATCCAACGCGTGTTTTATTAATATTTTTCTTTCGGAATTGTTTTCTTCTTTGCATTTAAGGCATTACTTTGAATGAATACGGAGCAGTTGCTAGGACATTATTGAGGTAAAATAAATCATTGAAGTATTAATGTGAAGATAACGTAGGACATGAGATAAGGAATATAAGAGGAATGAGGATAGGGTAATAAACAAAATTAAGTTTAAACATAGTTTTGTATGAGCCCCTAATTTGTGGGAGCCCTGGTCCCTACCTCAAACGCCTTTATGCACATTTCTGATAGAACCAAGAATACGACCTATTTTCCTTATATAACTAATTCCAATACAATTGTTTTCATACTATAATGTTTTTTTATTGTCAACTATTTTGAATTTAATTTCTTAATAAACCGTCTTTTAAATGGTATATAGATATAAAATATTATCAATGAAGCTACTCTGCCATTTCGGAAACTGCTGTAATTGCAGAAACTAACCAACTATATCGCATAATCCCTGGCAATCGCCTGTTTTAGTGGCAGTAAACGGGTGATTTACCACGCAGCGTATGGCGTCTTATTCGATATATTACACACTTACGACTAACTTGGCTAAAACTAGAATGAGCTAAGGAAACGGTCAAGGATGTGGCCAAACGTTAATGTTTCATGCATCTTAGCACTCAAATAACGTACACCACTAACTCATAAAAAGACAATCTTCGTGTATACGACATATTAAAATTATTATCATATTTATTTAAAACTAGCTTTTCCCCGCGGCTTCGCACGCAGAAATTAATATTGTTTCCCCATAAAACCATTTAAATCTAAATTCACTCTTACAACGTTTTAATTTTATGTAATGTCGCCATCTTCAATTTCAAATACAAACGTAGCAACAACATTTCATCCTTAAGGGTTGATTTTTAAAAATTGCTAAAACACGTATCTACTTGATTTCAACAATGAGCAACCTTCGAGTAAATCCGAGTACCTACAAATAAAATATACCCCATGGAAACGTTGCAACCTCTTTTCATTTGATTAATAATATACAGCATATATATACCAAGTTTCAAGTAAATTCCACCACAAATAAAGTATGTCCCAAACAAAAATTACAACACCTTTTTACCCCCCTCCCCTTTGGAAGTTGAATTTTTTAAAATGTCGAGATAGATCTTTCAGAAATTAAATGAGAGACCATTAAGACCAAGTTTCAAGTAAATCTGACCACAAATAACATATGTACCATTTAAACCTTGCAACTCCTCTTCACCACTCCTCCACCCCAACAGAGATTGAATTTTTTAACCAGTTTCAATTAAATCGGACCAAAAACAAACATCCAAACTTTGCAAACCCCTTTCAGTTTCCTAAAGAGGTAGGATTTTGTAAAATGTTGAAATAGGTTTGTATATCACTAATTTTATATGAAAAAGCATTAAAGCCAAGCTTCGAAAATTGGTCGTACCAACTCAGAAACCTTCTTTGGCTCATGCACAACAACTTTGCTAAAGATCATAAAATGATTAAATGCATAGTTTACGATTCCATAAAGGACATACAGACAAACATTCATTTATATATATATATGGAAGATAATAATATATCAAAACTATCAAAATTATCCACATGATGCTCATTGACCGTCTACTGTATATGTAAGTCACATTTTTTCTTTCTTTTGTGTTCGTATATTTACATCGTGGTGCCTATAATGCAGAGGCTGGCAAACTTTAACTTAGCAGGAGCCGCTACTTGAGGTTATTTTGAATCACTCTATACCTTTCAATGAGTACGAGAGAGTGAGCAGTACTGACCCATATTGCTTTGTCTTTTCCTTCTCCCTTCCACTCCCACATCAAGTCCCTTCATCCCGTAGGCAAGCGAAGCCTCTCTCGCAACTTAAAAAATACCTACGAAAATTTTCGTTACTACGATGGCAATACTATTGGGTTTGACTATGTAAGAGGAAACTCACCTACGAAATGGAAGGGATAAGAAAAGGAAAGAATCATCTCATTCGCACTCGCAGGATCAGTGAGTAGCTCCTTAACTATATCTGAGGAGCACTCGGGAGTCAAAAGAGCCGAGTTTGCCCGGCTCTGCTATATACTTATGTAATTTATTTAGTCCAAACACTAGGTGTAGTACGAATTGTTTATGTTTATCTTAGACGTTCGATTATCAGCAATGTTTACATTCTCCATCGAGCTGCAGAGTTTTTATCGCACTACGGTATTCGGTAGACACCTGTACTGCCAATTCACGTACAGCAAAACCGGGCAAACTCGGCTCTTTTGACTCCCGAGTGCTTCTCAGGTATAGCCAAGGAGCTCCTCATTGATCCTGCGAGTGCGAGTGAGATGATTTATTCCTTTTCTTCCCTTTCATTTCGTAGATGAGTCCCCTCTTCCATAGCCAAACCCAATAGTACTACGATCGTAGTAACGAAAATTTTCGTAGGTATTTTTTAAGTTGCGAGAGAGGTTTCGCTTGTCTACGGGATGAAGGGGCTTGATATGGGAGTGGAAGGGAGAAGAAAAAGAGAAAACAATATGGGTCAGTACCGCTTACTCTCTCGTACTCATTGAAGGGTATGGAATGACTCAAACTAACCTCAAGTAGCGGCTCCTACGAAATTAGTTTGCCCGCCTCTGACGTACAGGACCAGCTTCGCATTGTAAATTATTGTAATTTTCTTGAAAAAAATTATCCTTTAACTACACTGTTGAGCTTATTTCATCTAATTAACACCCTCCATAGCACGGCACTTATTTCCTGTTGCACCCTGTATAACTTACAGAAGTGTGGTTGCCCGCTTGACCTTTGCTATACGTACAAATTTTATTTTTCTAAATTCTAACGGATGATTTAGTTTCAATTTTTCGAAATATAGGTATTGCATGCGTGTACCAACCGTGAATACATAGGTATGTTATGGCGAGGCAATCTTCGGGTTAATTGCAAATGCGTATTTACCATAGTACGCGGGATGAGTGTTTAATAAAGCGAGATAATTAATTGACAATAAAATATATTGTACGTGCGGAGCGCATATTCCGCGATTGAATACATCTGTTCACGGCCTCACCCTTTCCATGTTAAATTCATCGGCTCGCGATTTTTGTTTTTAATTGGCTATACGAGTCGTCCGATTAAATCGGATGAATATGAAGCCAACAGCCATTTGTTCCATTAAACCGACACTCCACTTATTGTCAGATAATCAAATTTCCAACAGCACATCTATTAATTTAAAATCAAATTTGCCAACTACATGCGGATATCTGCTATAAAGGTACCTACTCTTATCGCACTTAACCTATTAATCACTTCTCCGAATATTAGCAAACATTAATTTGAAAAAGTGCAATCAGCGCGTCTAACACAAAAACAAATAATTCCATTAAATAAAAGGCGACCTAATGAAAAAAGAGCAAAGAGGAAAGCTGCAAGTTTTATATAGCCTAAAGCGAAAATCTAAATAGTCAGAAAGATCATATCATTTTCTTGTTACCAAAGTTTTTTTTTTTGATAAAATAGAGCAAACAATATTTATTTTCAAGGTTTACAAAAAAACATTTTTAAATTTCTGATCAATATCATTAGACAGTAAACCTGTAGGGACAGATATAGCTGGGTAAAATATTAGTATGCTTGGATCTGCAGATGATATAGCAGTATTAGCATCTAGCAAGGAAAAGTTAGAGATAGCTGTAAATAAAATTGAAGCGGTATTGACAAAACAGAATTGTATGAAAATAAATAAAAGTAAAATAAAAATACTGGTATGCAAGGGAAGAACAAGTAGGAAAAGAGCGAATATAAAAATAAGAGACGAAATATTAGAAGAAGTGGCTGATTTTAAGTATCTAGGAAGTCAGATAAGTCAGGACGGAAACAGTAGTACGGATATAAAGCAGAGGATAGCGCAGGGTCGAGTCGCCTTCAATAAAAAGAACTCACTTCTATGTTGGCAAATGGTTAATTTAGAAATTTGAAAAGGATTGTTAATGTTTGGAGCGCGGTGTTGTATGGGTGCGAAACATGGACGGTGGACGCGGCGAAAAAGAAAAGTTAGAAGCGTTCGAAATGTGATGTTATCGGCGAATGAGGATACCGTGGATAGAAACGAAGAGGTATTAGAAAGAACAAGGGACTTTATGGAAGTCAATAAGAAATAGGTGAGATAGATTGGTAGGACACCTTCTCAGGCATGAAGGTCTAGTCAAAGGCATATAAGATGTAGAAACAGGAGTTAAGAGGAGTAGAGATAGACTTAGATTAGATTATTGTTCGCAAATAGTTAAGGATGCGGGTTGTTCTAGTTTTGGGGAAATGCGACTTGGTCAGGATAGGGACGAGTAGACGTAGCGTTTCTAACCAGTCAGGACTGACGACCTTATGATGATGAAATTTCTGATAGGTAGATACATTATTGTCATTTCAGCAGTACAACTTAGTTTTCTTTTATTAGAAATGCGTAAAACCGATGCAATTTAACAAAAAGCTCCGCTTGTTAAGCAATATTAATTTATAAAATTTTACTACTTTTATTTATCCCTATCTTCCTCCGCAATCCATGCAACGTGTAGGATGTTAAGAAGATCTTTGCAATGAAAAATCCGCAGACGCATTCGCGTCCGGTTTAGTATATTCGCGCCGTAAAGCAATAAAATGCGGACACGTATCCGTCCGGTCGTATAATTTAAACGAATTTAATTGCAGGTTTGTCCAGCTGGGGATATTAGGCAAATAAAGTGACAATAAAACAAAGCTCACATGCGTTGATTAAAGCGCGAGCAGGTTGTAAACTGAGGAGTGTAATCCGGGCGCAATTACTCTCAACTGCCCGCAATAAAACTCTCGCGTATGTGCATCCTACCATCCCATCCGTTGGCTGGTTCGTTCGTTCGTTCGTTTCGTCCGACCGTCAAGCTATTGAGCGCATAGCGTTGCTTTCATAAGCGACGCTATGCGACGCGACGCAACGCGATAGACGGCAGCGGCCTCTTTTACTGTCTTATGCTACATCACCCACCCTACCGTAATTGTCAAGTAACGATGCAGACCTTTATTGGTGAAAACATCCATTTCAAATGCACGGTTATTTTTTACTTTCGCATAATATTCTAATTTGATTTTTTGGTTGAAATACAGGAAATAACAATATTGGTAACCAGGGGGGGTTGTCATTGTTTAAATTATTTAAATTGAATTATAATTATTAATTCAAACAATGTTTTAATCAATTTTTATTAATCCCATTTATGCGGTCTAGATCTTCACATTATAGACAAAAGTGAATGCTAATAGGTCGTTAATTGACCAATTTATTATATGTTGTATAATTACGAATATTCTAAAAAAAAAAATGCAAGCTATGTTGACAAGTGGTATAGCTTGAGGAGAATAACGAAATGCCATCAAAACGTCGCTAACTTATCTAAAAAATTTGTGGTGTTCACCAAAATCGATTAATTATTCCTTTCTAACATAAATACTGTGGATTATTCAAAATTGAACTGTTCGGGAATTCCCCAATGATCTCTATAGATAGTTATTGAAAAAATACAGTCGAATTGAAAACCTTGTTAATTAGACGTGTAAACATTAAATGTAAAATATTTTGTTATTATAATAATAACCTATTAATTATATCTTTTTATTAAGTTTTAATTCGATATCGGTTTATAATATCTTAGTTTCAAGTTTACATTTTGTTCTTTGGTTTTACAATTACATCTCTATACATACCTTAAAAAACGTCTTCAATATTCAATTTCTAAAACTATTTAAAAAACAATCAAATGTTCGTCTTTTCTCAAACGCATCAGTAGTTTAAAATTATAACCGATTTAGTTATGTTAACAACTTATTTTAGGAATATTAGATTCACAATTATTACTTTGTTTACGCCACACTTTTCTAACTCTTATTTTAAAGAAACATTGCAAAGAAACTGAAAATGATTGAAAAGATAACACAAAGTCAACAAAAGGACGGAGAATGTACACATATTTTTAGCCTTTACTTTAACGAAAATGAATGCTTCTCGTATATAAAAAAGTTGGTAAATAACTAGAAGAAATGAAAGAGCGTTTATGACCGCGTTGACCTCTGAGTAACATTATTATTAGACAAAAAAGAACGTTCTTAATCCAATATTCGAATGTTTTAAATTTGTTTACGAACAAACGTTTTTATCTTTAAATGAAGTTTGGCCGTTGTTACGTCTAGGCGGATAAATATGTATAAACAGTGATTGATATTCACTATACTGCTATTATAAATAATAACCGAAAATCTTTAGAAATACTCTGAAGTTACTTGGTAATTTGAAACAAAAGAGCATCAAATTAGCCAACTTCGGGAGTCTGATGGTAACAATTGTAATTGAGGACGAAGCATACTTAAGAAACCTTTTCCAGAACATAAGCTACATTACCTACTTACTTAAGAATATTCAAAAAAGTCCAAACTCAAAAATGCCAAATAGTTTGGTTGTTCATTCACGTCTTCAAAAATTTTTACTGTATTAGTCATTATGTTGGAAACTTAAATTTTCATCGTTTTGTTCAAACTCCGTAAACTGAAAGGCATGACTGAGTAGACAAATCCAAAATCCGCGTACATGTGATAGGCAAGTTAACTGTTATCCATAAGTTTACATGAATTAGTTTATAACATAATAACGTAAGTTATAATCACAAAAGCATCTACCTACATAATGTTTACATTACGAATCGATAAACTATTCTTCCTTTCGTCTCGCTACATCTCTCAAGTCTCGGCCGTGCCGTTTTGTTACGATCGTAACGACGTAACAGATACACCGTGGAAGTAATATTCCTCCCCAGAGCTGAGTAATTATTAAATTTATGCTGATTCTACGTCTTAGTTGGCTATGCCGTTCGAATTACAGCAAGATTTACAATATTACCTTGATACGCCTTGCTTAATTCTAATTTATCTGCGGGGTTTGCTTTGCAGCAGCACTACAACAACCATTCGAGAAATATGATTATTGCCATACGGTCTCCTCTATCGATTATTGGCTTCACCTTCCGACACTCTACGCTTTCCGCTCTACCAGAAGAAGAATGAATGCACTGCCGCTAACAACCAACTAAGAATAAGTATCGAAAGGTCAAAGTTCCTTGCTTTTTCAAGGGACAGGTATTTTATGTATTAGTCCTCTTGATAGTAACGCCTATACAAATCTATGCATAAAGAAGCAATCAATTAGAAAGTATTACGTACCATATGCTTAAAACCTTCAACCCCCAAATCTACCACAGCCCTACCTCTACAAATTTATATCACTTCAGCAACATCTGGCCCTGGGTGTGATGTAGCCAAATTTCTTTTTTTTCTCACATTTTTTCATTGCTTCTGCACCCCTGCACCCCGAGCCAATCCGGCCCTGGTTAAGTACAGTAAATAATCTAACTGCGAAAACAATTGAGCCGTCAGCACAACGACGATTTATACAAATTACACGTTCTATGAGATGGTTCAAAGCTAAATCAATGGTAGACCATATGGAGGGAGTCAAAAGTGATTAAAATAGCCATATTAATTATGGGAAGGTCCTTTTGCTTACTCATTAGAAGATAATTGTCACAATTTTTATTTGTTTTCGATACCAATTTTATTTATGTTGACCTATCAGCCTCAATAAAGTCATTAATACTAATAACTCATAAAAAAAATAAGAACATATGTGTATGCCTCATAACTACCAGAGTTTTAACTTCCAGAGTTTCATCCTCGTAGTACCAAAAACATACGATCAGTTTTATTCGTCAATAGAATTTTTGCTCATACTTTAATATATATATATATATGTATATATATGTAGCGAGCACGAGCATGTTTGTGTGTGGCGGGCACACGTGTGCGTGGACGACTTATGGATTCGCCGAGTAGCCGCGGACGCCATTCTTCATGTGCGCCGTATTTGTAAATGTGTGTGTCGTACCTGCGTTCTGGGAAAACAGTTAAACAGTTCAAAGAAAAACTAAACGATCCGGATGTTTCTAGAGGGTTCCAGAAAGTAAACAAAAGAGTATTTAAAGGAAGAGGCGATCGCCAAGAGAGGAAGAAATAAACTGACCGTTGCTGAAGTGAATCCAGAAATAAATTGACAGCGATAGGAGTGAAATAAATAGCGCAGTGAATAGTGATATATCAACAGTAGTGTAAATAAATAGAAGAATTCATCACCTAAGTTTAGTAATAATTTAATAGTGTTTTTAAGTTCTTTAATAATTAGTGCAAATAAATAGTTTTGTCGTTATCAGTCTTAGAAGTTAATTTTGTTAAACCCACGAACATTACAGTACGATTTATATGTGAATCATCATCATCATCATAAGACCGTCAGTAGTAAGACTGGTTGGACACGCACCTCCACTCATTCCTATCCTGTGCTAATCTTTGCATTTTCCTAAAGCTAGAGAAACCCATATCTTTAACTATATGTGAAATGGAATTTATAATAACTTTTACGTAATATTACACATAAGATCAGGACGTTGAACATAAAGCAACTGCTTTAGCATTCTTTAGACGTTTAGACTTCTATAGGCCCTTCTTTTTTATTCGTCAACGCGCCTTAGTGTTTTTTCTAATGGCAATCCATCAGAAATATTAGCAAAGTTTTCCGATTTCCTCTTGTCCATATGATATATTAAAGCAATATTGAGAAATGAAACGACACGTGACCTGTGTTTTCGGCTTTTCCTTAGCCGTCGTGTAGTCGCAGTCTCGAATTTCAGAGCACGTACATCTTGCGACTCATCGGTATTGATTTTGCGATCGATACCATTTTTCACGCCGTGTGTTATGTGGGTCAGAGTTTTCGCCCCCAGGAAACGACGTCGGCGTCGCCGACGGATGCTGCACACTCGAAAAAGATGTCACGAACTTCTTGAACTTCATGCCTCATTTCGGCAGAAATAAGCAGCTACACGTATTACCACAAATACGAG
Source organism: Agrilus planipennis (assembly GCF_000699045.2). Taxonomy (NCBI): domain Eukaryota; kingdom Metazoa; phylum Arthropoda; class Insecta; order Coleoptera; family Buprestidae; genus Agrilus; species Agrilus planipennis. The sequence goes on from NW_020438934.1 coordinate 646,113, forward strand.
GGTGGATTGATAAGTTTCCGGCCTAACCAAGAGATGACGCCACTAGGCCTACCTTGAGGTGACATTCTATAGTACCATCCTTGGATAGCTTGTAGCTATAGTTTCAGCCCGATCTCCTTGCTAGTGTAGGTTTGACAGCACGCTGAACAAGACGCCTCTGTGGTTTTCGTAAAAATGGAAAAGCAGGAAAATCGTGCTGTCATCAAATACTTTTATTTGAAGGGGTTAACGCCGAAGGAAATTAAAAAAGAGATGGACTCAACACTGGGGACATCCTCCCCGTCATATTCAACCGTTAAGCAGTGGGTTTCCGAGTTTAAAAAGGGTCGTGTGAGCACCTCTGATGGGCCTCGCTCAGGACGCCCCGTTGAGGTCACAACTCCAGATATGATCGAAAAAATTCATCAAATAGTGCTGGGAGACCGCAGATTGAAAGTGCGTGAGATAGCTGAGACCTGTAAGATGTCATATGAACGTGTGCAACATATTTTGCACCAACATTTGCATATGGAAAAGCTCTGTGCAAGATGGGTGCCGCGTTTGCTAACAGTCGACCAAAAATTGATTCGAAAAAACATTTCTACCGCAAATTTGTCATTGTATAAGCGTAATCCAAGCGAATTTTTGCGTCGATTCGTAACCGTTGACGAAACGTGGGTCCACCACTACACTCCTGAAACCAAAGAACAGTCTAAACAGTGGATTAGACCAGGGGAACCAACTCCAAAGAAGGCAAAAACAATTTTTTCGTCGAACAAGGTTATGGCTACTGTTTTTTGGGATGCAAGAGGTATTATATACATTGATTACCTTGCAAAGGGTAATACTATCACTGGTCAATACTACGCAGACTTATTGCAACGTTTGAGCCACGAGGTGAAAATTAAACGACCTCATCTGGCGAAGAAAAAAATCTTGTTTCATCACGATAACGCACCAGCGCACACGTCAATCGTTGCGACGGCTAAAATCAACGATCTAAAGTTTGAATTGATGCCGCACCCTCCTTACTCTCCAGACCTAGCCCCGAGTGACTATTTTCTGTTCCCTAATCTCAAAAAATGGCTTGGCGGTAAGAGATTTGCGGACAATGAAGAAGTAATCGAAGCTGTAAATGGTTATTTTGAGGAGCTTGACGAATCAGTCTATAGAGATGGCATTAATAGACTGGAACACCGCTATGAGAAATGTATCAGCCTTGGAGATTATGTTGAGAAATAAAAAAAAAAAATTTTTAAAAACCTTGTTTTTCTTGGTCAGGCCGGAAACTTATCAATCCACCCTCGTAGTTCAAGAAATGCTCGTAGAATATCAGAGTATAATATTGACAATATGAAGTAGAAAATATTTATGTGGACTTACTACATATATGCACATTTCACATACGAATATATATATATTATGTAACAAGGAAATAATATTTTAAAATAGTCAATACCTATGTATATTTTAGTGTTTTATTTTCTGTAATATTCTGAACCCATTATGATTCATTTTTAATATGTAGGATGAATAAAGGTAGTAGAGACATAAAGTAAAAAATAGCCAAGGGTGCAAATATTTCATTTAGACATTTGTGGAAGGAAAATGTAAGAACCTTCTCAGACATGAGAAGCCCAGGGCTAGTTAGAAACATAGAAACACTAGAAGTAGAAACAGGAGTTAATAAGAGGGGTGGAGGTGGAATTGTCGACAAATAGAGTTAGTTAGGAGACTCTAGGTTGCTGTAGTTCACGAGAAATGCAAAAATTGCCTCTTAGTTGAAACAATAAGTAGAGGTGCATGTCCAACTAGTTTTCAGGCTAACCTTATGATGATGGTGATTAACTAATGAATAATGTGCTAATATTCTAATGAGTTAATCCTCTAGCGTAAATACGTTCGTGATGAAAACAATGGAGGTGGGATAGGGGATGCTAGGACATACTCGTACATACTATACTGAAAGTGATTGTAAAAATCACAAATATTGACGTATTCGACATGTTTAAATGTCATTGTTCAATCAAACAGTGGATTACTGGATTACGCCTAATGCCTACCCATATTCTTTTTGTAACGAAAAAAGCAATGAAATGGGTTAGGTTGCTAATAATATGCCCGTATGGATTAAGTTATGGTGAGAATCAGGGGCGCAACAACGTTACAGTTTGACTGGGTGCTCCCATCATAATACTAAAAAAAAGGTCACCAATGAATTGAATTTCCGAACTTTCAAGTTGGGTTATTATCGACTGGAATTGACTGGGTGCCCAACCCAATCGACTGGGTGCGAATAATTTCCTGGTTGTCATAAAGTAAAATTCCCTTGCAGCTTGGAATTAGATTCGATTACAGTTTGAATGATCGTCATGATTCACATTTTAGTACTATGCACCATCGACAGTCCTTTAAAATTTGAACGGATTCAGCTAGTTAGGTTAGGTTTTCTTTCTATAAAAATTTTACGCATCTTAAACGGTTCCTGCAACTTTTGAAATAGCTTTTGTTCTGAATATTGATCAACTCCATTCGATTTTTGTTACTTCACCGTAAATCACAACGTAATAAATAATGAAAATGTCAAAAAACTTTTCTGGAAGTGTAGCCTTTCCAATGAAAACGAAAATTAAAATCCAATTTGTAGTCTTCGACGCATTTATTCATAATTCCTACAATCTATACTTGTTTATAACGTTCACTCGTGCTTCAAATGTTCTTTGTCAGTAACTGTTGACAAATAGAAAGCAATTGTGTAATTAATGCTTTACTGAAACAAACGACTGAAATAATTAGCGGGGTGGCTTTGGTATCTATTGGAGGAATATCAATATAATATGGCAAGATGTGCGAGTTAAGACAAAGGGTCGATTAGACATTTAGTATGTATGTCAGGCGACGATCTCATGAAAGGGGCGTACTTAGTCTCCGCGACGCTATAACAGCTGTGGAGAGGGGACACAAAAGATAGTTTATGCAGATGTACCGGGTTAAATGGCATCCAACGAAAGAAGTCATAGTGCAGTCGAATTACGTGTTCAAAATAGATTATGGACGTCGGGTAATTACGGCGTTGCCATATGGACCGGCAACCGTATTTATTGCCGAATATCTGCATAAACGTAGCGTGCGCTGTTATTATTATGTAGAATCGGGGGAAGTACCGATGAGATCCCCGTTTTGTATAATGCAATTAAAATATGCACTAGAAATACAAGAAACGACATTATTACACTTAGAACTTCTTAACCTCCTTCCAAGGGCGAGTCCAAGGGAAGGGTAGGAGAGAAATGTTTCCTCAGAAATAAGATTCTATAATTTATGACTTTCATCAGTACTGTGAAAAATCGAATTAAGAGATTTGCCTCTGAATATTATCGTAAAATAATTACTATCCTCATCTTTAACGAAAGTTTGTAACTGGATATCATGAATTTTAGAAAACACTTTTCATTCCAGAAGCTAAAATACATTTATCGAAAAATTAATCCTCGCCCCCAAGAATTAATTTTGGATTCATCCCTGTTCCTTTAAAAAAAAGTATTCATGTATCACAATTGTTTTACTAGACTGTGATTTAAGTACCTACTAAGAAACTGTTGAAAAATATTGTTAAGTGAAATAAATAAACAGTAAAATTCACAAGTGTCTTTTACCTTATTAAATTAATAATTGTTACACAATTAGGTATTAGGTATCACTAATTTCGCTTTTTAAAGAAGTGTTATAAAAATTAGAAGATAAATAACTGATGATTAAATTTTTGTGCGTGATCCCAACTGAGAAAGTTACACGCATATGTAGCTTCCGCTAAGTCCGTCACTCTCTAGTTCTTTTTCCTCAACCACTCCCAAATTACTCTTTATAACAAAAAATCAAAATGTCCTTCTGAAATACGTCTAAACAAAGAAACCCATTTCCACAAAATCATTATATCTCACGCCTTTAATAACGTTAACCCCGAAATAATGATAGGCATAGACACGTATATTATAAAGTATAAGTTATATAGACATCAATACACATGCACTATTAATTGTAGTATTTTACGGTGTTTAACAAGAGGATATAAAGGTACCTTATGTATGTAGTTGTTGCAAAGTTGATTATAAGAACTTTTAATTTCTTTGATCAGAAATTTACCGAAGCTATCAGATACGTAAAATCGTGGTTTCGGTCCTATTTAATCGATAAATTACTGACAACAGAAAAAACTCCTAAATACTTGCTGTAATATTCAAATGTAGTCGATGTACAGCCATCTAGGGGGTATTTGCTGTTACTAAAATATTTTAAGTGTTAAACAAATTAAGCCTTACAGAGGTTTTACTACCAGTCTAACTGAATCTTCAGGTAGTAGATACTTAACAATAAAAGTTTTGTATTCGAAATCCGGTATTTTTTTCTATCTAACATGTACGAAACAAATGCCTTAAGCGCTCAGTTTTTAAAATATCTGTTATAAAATATTGATTTTCTAAATGATCGTCAGTCAAATTCTTGTTAACAACTTTCATTTGCGATTGAACGCTCAAAACCGCAATGATGGCAACTACAGATTGTAGGAAGATGAAGTCGCTGGGATAATTTCGAGTCATAATGTGGAAAGCAATCAGATCAGAACTGTCGCAGTCGTTTGTTTGCGTGTGCAGGCAAGTCGAAGGAAGGAAGTACACTCGTTTAGTCCTTGACAAAGATGGTTAGTTTGCAAATGGGAACTAATTTTTAGAAAACCTACACGAACGCAACAGAGAATCGGTGTTGTGTTACGGACCTTTCGATTGATGCGAGAAACGAAGCAACGCAAATGTGAGTTTGTGACGTGAAACTCAAGAAATGGAACTGAAATCCTTGAAATGCATATAATCGAATCTTGTACTTAAAACAAAACAAATTTATCGACTTTAACATTCAAATAACGTTGTCGTTTATTTATAGATCATTAGATACACATAATAAACCTAAATTAAATTAGTTATTTTCTCTAATAAAATGCAAAAATATAAATCGATACATTTGGTTTGCGTATCGATACTATTACCATATCAAAAGAATAGAATGGAAGACTAATAAGTAAAGAAACTAGAGTAAAACCGAGGCAAAAAAAGACTTAGGAGGAAATGAATAGACAAATATAAATAGGCGGAAATCTGGATGCAAGAAATGGAAAAAGTGGTTGTAAATATTCACTTACCGAGCTTAAACCGAGCCTAATAAATGTTTAAGATAGCAGAATTAAAGGTAATCGGAAAAATCTTCCGGGAAAAAAGCTCCCTGAAAAAAATGCTCTGGAAAATGATACCCCCTCGAAAAAAATTAATACCCTTAATTTATTATAAGGTAAATAGTATATTTTATTAAGAAAGTAACGTCGTTCTGTTATTAGACAGTTTTCATATATGTATGTTGACAGAATACAAAATTATTGCAGAAAACGAAATAATTTGTTTCTTTTACTATTTAGTTTTTTAATGATTTACAAACCCCTAACTAACAAAAAAATAAAAACTGTGATAGAATTTAATAGAAACAAGAATAGATAGAGTACACAATTAGCGACAACGTTATCATCTGTTGTTTTAAATTGTAATACTAGTAGTAAACAACTTTTGTTTGTGAAGTATTGATATTCTTCGAGGTAATTAATTAATACATCTTGGGAAGTCAACCTTCAACATAATATTATCGCTACACATATTAGCAAAAATAAAACAAATCAAGTAGGTAATTAACTAGAACTCGTGCTGTCTATTCAACGTTATAATCATCAAGAAAGACAATAACTTGAACTGTTGATTTTTTAAATCATATTTTTGGTGATTATTTTCTCCAACAAGGCACTTTTTCGGGGGGCTTTTTTTTGCGAGAGAATTTTTTTCCGGGGCTTTATTTCCCGAGGGCTTTTTTCCTAGATCCGAATTAAACTCAAGATATAAGGAAAAAACAGTTTATTTATTAAACAAATACCGGCTTTTTTCCTCTTTAGTGCAAATGAGTAGACATTTTATTTGTCACCATTCTACTTTTGAATCTGACATCATTGCAGTCATTGTATATATACAATAATTAACAATGCACTTTTAAAACTTACCCCGAAGAAGGAAAATTCATTTTCAGAATAAGACGTAAAACGTATTGTTTACTTAATGGATGAAAACACTGACATACATTCTATATCTTGTATATTAAATATAAAAGTGGTGTGTTCTATACAATGTTTCGTAAAACATTATAATAGAAAATTATTGGTCAGTCAATTTCCGGTCGTGCAGCTGGTAATAAATAAATGTATGGTAAGAAGCCACTTAAGCCTTTTGCCAGAGAACTGTCGTCGTCATCGTATCTCGGAGCTTTTCTATCCGATTTATTCAGAAACGTGAAAAATTTTCTACTCGATAGCGTATAAATTTTGTCCAGGAAACCGTAATAAAACGATCGCACCCTCTGTAAGCCCATCTAGAATTTGCTTTTAAAATGACGTGCAACTATAAATTCCGGTCGAACACGGATCCGTACTTCTCGAAAGTGCAAAAAAAGGCATCACGCGACCAACGAGAAAACGAATGAGAAACGGGAGAGCGACCGAGTCAGTGCATCAACTGGCTACATTCATACACAAACAAACGCTGCATCGCATACAGGGTGACACGTTAGTTATTTTAGAAGTTTAGAAAGAATGCACATGGTACAAAAGATTCATAATTCCTTCTCTAGATTTTGAAAGTTGGTATTGAAAAGTTCCTTAAAAAAGGATCTATAGAAGAGGATGACGGTTATTTCTCACTATACCTTTTCATATTCATTAAATACCTTATAAAAATATGGAAATACCATTTTTGGGCTCAGCAAATTGTGCATCATTAAGACTGCTGAAAAATTTCCAATAGGCAATTCCAATTGTACATACCTAAAAATGTATATACCTAGACAGAATTTTACATGAACTGTACAGATGTTTTAGTAAATAAATGGGTTCGAGTGCGAAACGTGATCGGTAGGAGCGGCGGAAACGCAAAAGAAACGTTTGAGATACAGATACATAAAAGCCAGACATGAGGTGTTAGAGTAAAAGAACAGAGGGCCCTATGATTGTTAATAAGGAAAAGGAAAGATAGTTGAGTCCTTTCATAGTAGAAAAATGACTCAACTATGAGCCGTCTTGTGGGAAATAGAAAAGCATAGCAAAATCAACTATTTTTATCTTCAGTGTTAGATACCTTCTAAGACATGAACGGCAATTCAAAGACATAGAAGCAAAAACAGCAGCACAATGATGCAAAGAATGACCTAGATAGGATTACTGTTAGAAATGTGAGATGCTCCTGTTTTCAGGAAAAATGATGGTTGACTGGATAAAAAATGTAGAGATGCATGTCCAACAGACTTCGGACTGACGATCTTATTTTATTATTACAATTTTAGGTTAATTAAACCGAAGGCATGCATAACAGTTTAAAACTATTCGGGAGGACACGGGGTTGCTTCCAGATCCGTCTGTCCTGGTCCAAGTTTTTCTGTGGCTTCCTTGGATTCCTTAGCGTGGGACACCCGAGATAAAAATGTTCAGTCTCTCAAAGTCTCTGAAAGCGAGACTCGAGTCTGCGTCTCTCATCGAGTCTCTCTGGTGTCGCTGAGAGAGACCGTCGAGAGACTGTCGAAAAAAGTGTTTAGCGTCTCTGAACGAGAGACTCAAGTCGCTCATAGAGAGATCGTCATTTCGTATTCAGTCTCTGAACGAGAGACTCGAATCTCTTAATAAGTGGTCTCTCGATAGACATGTTTCAACATATTTCAGAGATCCCAGTCTTTCTACGAGAGACTCGAGTCTCTCAATTTTTCAGTTTTATTCATTCAGTCTCTCTGTGAGAGACTCGAATCTCTGAATTAACAATTTTATCATTCGAGTCTCTCATACAGAGAGATCCATAAAAACACCTAGGCAATAATTCAGAGACTGTGAGAGATGCTCTCAGAGACGCTGAATGACTCTGAGAGACAGCAGAGAGACTAAAAATTTTTGTCTTGAGCAGTCATGTTTCATACATAATCTTTCACTCTCCCCTCTGTTCATTTCGTCCGTCTCACCTTTCTCATTCCGGCCACTACCAACCCATCCTCACGATTCCGAAAACAAGACTGAATAGGGCTTTCTGCCCTACCCTCCGAGTAGTCTGAAGAGACTGCCCGCCTAACAGCAAGAAAGTTTTTTTTTTTAGGTTAATTCAGAATCGTAATAGACCTTCAACTTTCAAAAACTTTTACTAATTCCATCCAAATCCTTGTTCTCTGAAATTACCAGACGTCAAATTTAACTTTTAGACCCTGTATATATCCCATTATGTATACTGTATAAGTACGATACGTTTTTCCCGTTCTCCCGACTGACCTGACCGTCGGATGGACGCGACGCGACGACTGATCTGGACCTGTCACTATACATCGAGTCCGCGGTCATCGAAATCGAATTTACGACCCGTTTTTCGTCGGGGCTTTTGCCGGAACGCCGATTCGATACGTCATATATTATTTTTAAATTTGTCACAAACGTATGCTTCAGAAGTGGATTGTGAAGTGTGGCGAAGTCTTGCGGAAAATGCGAATTTGCATTCGCAATTTTAAAGAGGCGACGCGCATCGGTCGCGTCACGACAATGAACGATGAAGACGGGGAGTTTGACCCCTCCTGAAAATTGATACGCACGTTAACACATCTACCATATACTCGGTATGCAAAGATCCATACATCTTTCAGATCTTCGGTTGAGTTGACAAATTTTTTAAAATGTCGCAAACGAACTGCAAGGAAAGCAAAAATTAATATAAAAATCAAAAAGGATTAAATTCTCTTTTGCATCTACTCGTCCCCCATGACTTGTCGAATTTCCGTGCTCCTTGACTGCATATATTCTGCACATTATTACAAAGTTGCTCACTTATCAGTTATTTATTCGAATGAAGTTTTCGCGTATTAGTAGTCATTCTCTTCCAAATCATGCATAAAACAAAACTTATATAAGTAAATTACCACCTTATAGAAGGAAAATGAATTATGCTTTAAAGCTGTAAACGAAACAGTAAAAACCAATTTATTTAATTATCGAAACTATTTTTTATTAATTCTGTGAAAAGGAAATTGTCCTATGTTTTGGCACAATAAAATGCATTTTCTTGAATATTGCTTGTTCAGCACAAGTATAATTCAACATCATCAGGTCGTCAGTCATAAGACTGGTTGAACACGCACCTCCACTCTTTCCTATACTGGGCTAATCTTCGAATTTTCCTAAAACTAGAACAACCCACATCCTTAACCATTTGCGAACAGTAATCTAATCTAGGTCTACCTCTACCCCTCCTAACTTCCGTTTCTGCCTCTAATATGTCTCTGACTAGACCAGGGCCGTAGCGATGAGCTCGGAGCCACGGTGCAGTATTCCGCAAGGGGCCCTTCTTAAAATTGATGATCAGAAAAATGAATTCTATAGTGATGTTTCGGGTGATATAGATTTATGGTCAGCAATTAACAAATTTTTTATGGTAGCAATGATAATTATATCAACGGATTTAAGGAAACCATGAATGTAGAAGTATTCGCGATTTCGAGATGTATGCATTCCATGTAACTACATACCTGATCAAATATATGGAGTATTGTGACAAAAATTGATATAGAAAAAAGTAAAATAAAAAATTATGATGTTCATTTCGTAGTTTGACTAAGCTCATCTCTAACAGCATAGTTTTTTTTAGAAGTCATTTTTTGAAAACAGAAAACTGCTAAGGGGCCCCTCGACTGCGGGGGCCCCGGTGCGCCGCACTGCTTGAACCGGCCTCGCTACGGCCCTTGACTAGACCTTCATGCTTGAGAAGGTGTCCTACCAACCTATCTCGCCTATTTCTTATTCTCTGTTATCCTATTCTTTCTAATACCTCTTCATTTATAACCTCTATCCACAGTATCCTCATCATTCGGCTGTAATACCACATTTCGGACGATTCCAACCTTTTATTACCGATATCTAATTATTACGCCAATTCCCCCTATAGGAGAGTACCAACTAATCCCTGCACACGGAATTAGTTAAAATAATTGCGAATTTTTAGAAAAGTTTTCTTGAGGTTACTTATACACATGGATTTACGGATGACAGTCTTAGAGCTTGCGCTCGTAAAGTGACCAATAAAACGGTTATACCTATTTTCAGTAGTGGACAAATGAACAGTTCCTATGATATAAAATTATTTCATGACAATTGATGCTATTCTTCTGTTCTTTAAATCGTTTAAATCTTTAACCGAGCAAAATCGTTCAGTAACTGAATTTACTTTGACTGCAATTACCATTAATTGTCATTTTCTCTTCTTTCGTTGTTGTTGTTTTTGAATCTGACACTGCCAAGCTGCAGCGAAATCGAATGAAACGGATAATATCTAGTAGGTGGGTGGCTATCTCTGTGCGTTAAAGTCCAGCAGCTGTGTTTTTAAAGTCGTCCACTTTTCCCAAGACCGCGAACGTGTCGCGTCGCCCATGGTAAGCAAGTCAATTGCTCGGCCGCTGCACTGGAGAGGTCTTAAATGAATGCCGTCATAGGGCGTTAATTAAACCCACGCGGCTACTGCACTACCTTGTCTAAAGTGTCAAAGGAGCCCTTTGTCAGGGGAGACTGACCGCTCGAGACTTTATCCTTTGATGTCCACTGTCTTACACTGTTACAGAACTGTTTTGAGGTGTTGCGGTACTCAGCTATGTATGACACAATCAGAATTCACGGCGCAAAGGCCTTCCTTCGTCTCTCCTGCACTTCCTCTCAGTTCCTTCAGTCGTCAGTTGTTAAAGCGCCAAAGCCGCTTAAAATTATACGTGAACGAACACTGTTTACTGGCCGCAGTTATTAACAACACCGTCTTTGACCAAGCCCTATTGCTATTTTAGCCAGAGGTGTATCGTCAGATAGTTATGCATCTATGTCGAAGGAATGTGTAATTTGTACATTAGTCGATTAATTAAGACTTTCACTACCACGGGTCGGAATTTTTCATACTGAAGTATTTTAATATTTATTAACAATGAGGCATTTAGAAGAATTTTTTGTAGGGTTAATTTCAGTACATTAAAGGGAATTAATTTTTTTACCACCTCAAATTAATAAGGAAAATTTGTTTCTGCTGTCACACCCTTTTTGAAGTTGTCTGTAGTGATAAAAATTAATTCAGTTGTACCATAATGTTTTGAACCGCTGTCACCTCTCGTAACTTAATGGTAGAACAATTGTACGTAAAGCCAGAGTCCAGGGTTCGCTTCCCGGTGAGGACGTGACAGAGACAACAATTTTCCCTTTAAAGTTATTAGTGGTCTGTGTGGTAAAGATTATTTCAAAAATTATTCACTTTAATATATTCAAATATTTAATTGAGTATCCAAATTAACCGATATTTGAAATCTTATGTGATGATTTGAACACTCAATATTACAAAAATAAGAACTTTAAAAATATTACATTTACCTATTCGAAAACAAACATACAGACATTTAATCCCAAGTAAACCAGACAGAAAACCTAGACATTTGGATTTCCAGACATATATTATAGATTATTTATTATAGCAGATTGTAGATGAAATTCAATAGTATGAAATTCTTCATCAATACAAAACAGCCACCGAAAAAAAAGAAGGGTATCAAAGATAAGAATTAAAAAATTACACCCTCCAGGTCCTGTTAGTTGATAATAATTAATATGCAGTTTCTTTTACATCAAATGTTGAACGATGCCGATACGATTAATTTAATTTTTCTATTCAAACTGGTTCAACCAGATGTAAATTTTAACATTTTTGTTGCTTTTAACCTTGGCTAAAATCTCACATCTCTGAGGCCAAGTTTGCCGAAAAATGACCGATAAAATGCTTTTAATAATTAGACATAATGTTTTCTGAAATCAAACCCCATGCCTGCAGGCCACAATCACCAATACGGTAAATTGCGGTCCACGGGTTTTTACGCTATACTTTAACCGAGCAAAATCGAATGCTAGCCGAGATTTATTGGTTTATGTCCAGGAGGAAATTTAACCCATCATTATCTTCCTTGTGCTTTAAATAATTCTTCATCTGAAAAAAAGGCTCATGCAAAACTTATACTAATTCTCGAAAACCGAACGAGAAGCCTTTTTCATTTTATTTTCACTTATTATAATATAAACCTATAAGTTATACCCAACTCAAACTTTTATTTATTCATCATTAAAATGTATGTATTCAGAGGACTGTAGTTAAATTGACAATCACTAGTTTTCTATTAAAATTGTCAGATTGGAACGTAATAAAATGAATTTATAAAAAGTATCCTTGAAATCAAAGATTTCTGATGAGAATTAATTGTTATTGAAAACATAATTTCATACATACATATAATAAGGACGAACAATGGAGCAATAAACTCAACGTACAGATCCGGGAATCTATTTGACCATTCGGTTTTAAAATCCACTGTTTTGAAATTTTAAATATGCCAAAAATACGATAGATATTAGCTTTATTTTTATATATGCATACAAAGTACATTTACATATTAATTCTATTACTACATATGAATTTTACAAACTAAAAATTTTTATTCTTCTCGCATTTCTGCTATTTTCTTCCTTCATAATATTTATGTCATCCTCTTTAGAGCATCCTTCCCTTCCATTTGAATTTCTTATTTTTCCGCACCATTTCCTGTTATTCCATATCTCTCAAAAATGTGTTCGATTGTCTCTGGCTTCAATTTACACAACCTGCATATTTTCTTCTGTTCTATTCTTCCGTTCTATTCTCACTTCCCACTTCTGAATCTTGATGTAAAAACTAATTCTTTATTATTCCTTACTCATCGTCCTCTCAAATAATTTGGTTTCTACTCCCTTTCTTTCCATATTTTCTTGCAGGTATTCCTGTGGGAATTCTAATTTTCAATTTTTTTTCTTCTTTTTTGCTTATCAACGTTTTCTTTCCAGCACTTTCCATACACTGTCATTTTCCAGTTTCGATCTGTAGTGCTTGATCGCCTATCCTTTTTCATTTATAATTTTTTTCTCTCCTTTTTCTGTATTTCCCTTGTGATTTTTTTTTTGTTCGGTGTGAATATTCGATATATTATCCTTAACTTTTATACATTCTTTTAATAACATATTTTCTTCTAAATTTAACACTTTTTATTCGTACTTTAAAACTCTTTTTCGAATGTTTTGTTGCCAATTTTTCTGTTTTTGTTTCTTCTTTTATTAGGTATTTCGGTGTATTTCTGTCTAATTTTAAAATCCATCTTATGCATCTAGTTTACCCATTTATTTTTTTTTTGCAGTATGAATCCTAGATAGTTGAACCTATTCGATTATTTTTGCTCCCTATTGGAATTCTAATTTCTTCTTTCTTCCTTCGGATTTTTTCCGATTTATAAAAGAACGATAACATTACCAGAACAGCAATGCGAAGATCCACCTGAATAAGTTACAAGTACAGTGGCCAATTTAAACTGTCTCAATACATTCTTCACATGGGGCGTAGGTCTCCTCCACCCTTTTTCCGAACACCTACTCATTACTTTTTGTTATATTTCATTTATTATTACCGACTAGCTTCTAATCAAAGCTCTCCGCTTATTGTTTAATCGAAAATGTACTAATAAAAACAAGAAATTCCTCATTTTTAAAATATGGTAGATTGTCTATTGTATATAAGGTGATAAAATTCACAAAGACTTTGTGTTTTTTATGACAAATCATAATACCTTATTCAATGCTGCGAATGCAATAATGTTTTTATACCGAGACACCCTGAGAATACGCCCCTGTTTCACTGCGATTACACATTATGTTCGATGAACACACACACCCTTGCCACCCCGCTCGCCTAAAAGCTATTTATTTTTATGCGAGTGTTATCATTGATAGCGGGCGACTATTGGCAACTGATGATTTTTTGTGTTTCTGTAACAGATTCCGTGATACCTTAATGTGTTTGACTTTAGGGGAAAGGGCGTTCTTTTTCGGGGAAGACCTAAAAAGCAAACGTTTTTTTCCACCGTAGTCTCAATGTTGATACTGCGCGTTTGTATATTTAAGATAACCACTTTTCGGTAGAAAAATTGTGAATATTTTACTGCAACTCAATAAAAATAAACGTATCTAATGGTTAAAGCGGTTATTGGTAAAAATAATTTTTATCGAAGAATAATAAGGATTACAAAATAGAAAATAGCGATTAAGAGCGATTGTTCATAGTGCATCTACAAAACAAATTGAGATGTAACGACATTTTAGTACAATAATATTCTTGTATCTGATTAGATAGGCGCTAACAATTTTAAGATTATTAAAGGTATGTTTGGAGTACGGTTGTGTATTATGGGTGGGAGTCGCAAAAAATAATATTAGAAGTGTTTGAGATGTGATGTTGGAGGATATTAAAAAGATGAGATATTAGGGAAAAGCTCTTTGAATGCCAACACAAAATTGGTGAGATAGGTTGGTAGGACATGAAAGACTTGTTCAGACACATCTTATTAGAAACCGAAACATCAGTTAAGGGGGGCAGACGTGGACCTACTGACTTAAGATGTGGAGGTGCGTGTCCAAGCCGTTGTCAGGCTGAAGAAGAATATCTAACGTCAATAATAATTTTTATTTCAGAACACAAAAAAAGTATTTTTGCAAATTAATAATACATAACACTTAATAACAATCGCAGCTAATTATCTCAAGTACAGATAACTATTCTCAAGGAGAACTCCTCATTGACAAGAATGGCGTTGGGACCCTAAACCTGCATACCCAACCTTAAAATTCTCATTATTAAGTGTCATTAAAAGAAAAACGAGAGACTGCAGACTATTCAAAAAAACATCACATTTTTCTTTTTTCGTACATTATTATTGTTGCGTCTTAACCACTTGTTAAGCCGCTGTATTAAAATACAGATTGCAGTTCGAATTAAAATGTATCCAGTACCGTCGCCACCCCTCACCCTCGGTTACTTAGTCAGGGTCACTTCGTGACGGTACGGTACGATTTCTAAAAAACTATAACTTACAATTTATGACATGACCGACCACCCTCGGCATGCTGTTAAAAAATAGTCCCCTAACAATTGTTCCTGCACTTGCTAATTTTACAATCTATTTCTAAGTTCTTTACAATTTCGAGATTTCTCTTTGCTAGAAAAGGTCTCAACAATTATATTTTTACGTATGGGGCAAAACAAAAATAATGTAATTTAACTTTTAGTTAAAAAAAAAAAACTTTTGGGTGTTTCATTCCCACCAGCCAGTAATGCTGGTGGGCGGGCAGTCCCTCCGGGCTATGCCGAAAGGTAGGGCGGAAGGCCCTCTTCAGCCTGCTTTCAGGAATCGTGGGAATGGGTGGGTGGTGGTTCGGGTGAGAAAGATGAGACGGACGAAATGAAGACAGAAGAGA
>NW_020438934.1:662231-710913 GCF_000699045.2 Agrilus planipennis
AAGCACTTGAACTAAGTCAGCACAAAAACGCAAGAGGCACTTGTGTAATCTTACTAATAATCGATGGAGATACTCTGTACATATTTGTAAATATATATATAATTAAGTCGACTTCGTTGCAAGAGTGCTATTTTTTTCTACCTTCCACCAAAGAATTAAACAACACACCTTATTAATTTAACGCGTGTGCTGATATTCCACTTACAATAGTAAGTTCCCGAATATCTGCCTGTGAAATTTAACATTCCAGAAACATGCAATTCCCACTTCGGGAACCACTGATCCAAAAAAATAAAATATAATGACATTTTCTTTCATCTCTTTTACCTGTAATGTTAGTAATCGTACACATTTTGCGATTGTTAAAAAAACGTACTGCAGGTCTTTCTCCGGAGCGTAGCTCAATAGCAATCAAATCGGGAAATGTTCCGTAAGAGAAATAAAACGGACCATCTGCAAAAGTCAGCTTTCTTACTCGAGTCAGTAAATATTTGCTACAGTGTGTAATCTTGCAACGCGTAATATACACTTATGCTCCCCATTTCGAAGAACAATGTCATAAAGAAATGTCTGTGATGTCTCTAAATACTGATTGGATGTACGCTATCAAATATTTTATTTCCTCGACTGGATGGACCAGACGATGAGTTGCAGATAATCAAAAGGGAGACGAAGATGAAAAGTGAAATGATCGTGTGTGTGTCAAAGCAAAAACTGTCTGAAAAGAACGCGGCCTGGCGTAGAGAGAAACACATATCTTTGGCTTTTCGGCCAATAAAACTTGATTCGAGGATTCACCCCTAAATCGCCCTATTTATGACAGTTCTGCCGGTGTCCGATAACGACCCTGACTGCCTTTCTCACACCAAACACGTATACACAGGTAAAAAGGCAAAACATCTATTAGATGCATATAATTAAAGTTCATTAAGTTATGAACACCTAACAAAACGGACGACGGAATATCTTATGGAATAAAACTTTAATTTTAATAAGTTTAATACTAACCTAGAGATCGTCTCGGGATCTCTGTTCGATGCCTCACGATAAATCCATTTCAAAGTTTAAGTAAATAATTATCCTGTGTTATATTTATTCAATTTGCTTTTGTTCTTTTTGAATATTACCCCTTTTTGGTACTGTAATCAATTTCTGAGGACATATTTCTCGATTTCACATTTAGGGCAAAAAGTAGGAGAATGTATTCAAACATTTGTCGTTTGATGTTTATTTCAGAAATTGCCAGTTACTTTTAGAATTGATGTGTAAAGGTTGTTTGTCTATATGGACGATGGATGCAGTTTAAGGAGAGAAGGAGAAGGAGTCTAATTTGTTCCAGCAGCCCAGAGCATATAACTAATAATTAAAAGCCGTTGCTTGTGTGTATGGTGTTTTCCCATCGGGTTTTTATGATTTTATTAAAGAGGGAGCGTCGTCGTTCTTTGTGTCCGTGGCAAATCATGAATTCCGTCCGTAATGCCAACCGTTTTCCGCTTTGTACCTATACACTTATATATGCTATATGTAAATCAAATTTTCCAAGTATTCCTTGAAAGAAGGCTATTCATTCCGTTTTTGTTCCGCCCTCGAACAATGGCCATTTCTTTTGGGGTTTTATGGAACTTTTAGACTCGAGATTTATATCCACAAAGGCGAAGGATAATTACTTTTTTTCTATTCCCGAGTGCTCGTTGCTGCGCACATACCGAAATCTGATGTTCGAATTAAAATGTATTTGATTCGCCTTCCCGAGAGTCATCACGTTTCTTTTTAAAATGCCTAATTACCATTGAAACAGCGATACCGATACTATATTTAACTGACGTTGCCTATAACGTACGATCCTATAGTACCTATTAAGATCTACCATACACCACCTAGCGGAAAAACTTGTAAAATAGAATAAAGGACAAATTTTCATGAGAATGATGCGCGTCATCGTAAAACTGTTCGAACAAAAAGTTGGTCTCTACCGTAAAATAATGTAACATGAAAATATGTTCACGTCTTCTATATGTGGATTTTAAGGCATTAATTGAATAATTTAGAAAATTTTATAATATATATGTAACCGAATTAAGTCAATACTAATATAATTTACAATATTAATAATTGAGATTGACTCTAAAATTCTCAACATCTGAAGGTTCCCTTTCGGATTTACTTTTTTCGAAGTTTGATAATACGGAAATTATTATACAATTGCATTCACTCTTAATAAAATTCCTTTTTCGAGGGTTTGCTATCGGCCCAATCAAATATTTTGCCAATACTAATTGTTTTATTTCGTTTTAAGGAATAAGGAGTATGATTTTTTTTATGTCAACTCTATGTTGTTTACTTATAGTTATCACGGTCAAGTTTAAAGTCGACATTATAAAAAATATACATACATACAATATATGCATATATTGCATCGAAACCCTGGTTAGAATACCAAATTGATGGAATAGACACCAGCTCATGAACAGACTGCACACTTAGGAGCCTCGTGATCAAAACTAAATTGATCCGTCTTAGACATACGTATAAATTATGTTGGAAAAATAGGTTCACTAACTGATCGATCCAAAGCATCAGACAAGCAGATTTCAATTGTTGTTTGTAAACTGCAGTCGATTTTCCACACACAAGAAGTGTAAACTACGACTAATCATGAAATAAAACCACTGCAGTTTACATGGTGGTACAATACCTACCACCTATGGATCACCCGTTGCATTCATCCATTTCAACTCGACTAAATTTATAAAGAGAATGCCTCAAGTAGATTCTAGGCCTCATGTAGCAAATGAGGAGCACGCCGATAAAGGAACTTCCCCATAGATTCCTCATAAGGGTTTTATGAGGTAAACCTAAAACACACGTAACCTCAAAAAGTTAGGCATTCTCACTATCTGCCCTTGAGGATCGGAGATTCCTCACGAGGGTCACATGCAGCACTCATGATAATGTGTGCTTTATGGGGCAGTCCACACAAGGCAATGTTGCTAGCCTAATAGGGACCTTACCTACACTTCCCTAACAGTCGAGTCGGAAATACGTTTTCTAAATTTTTAATATAATTCTTAGCTATATCTATCGGTTCAATTTTGATGATTTTTACCTTTTGTTCTACTACATTGTATAAGAATTTCGGCCATACCATGTCAGTTTTTAAAGATTTACGGTTTTATGTCATAGACTGAATTTTCACAAATCCAATTATTGGGCATATGGTTATGGACATGTTCTTTTTTGCTTTTGATCTCGAAAAGGCATAACGTTAATTATTCATACTTTTGTTTTGTCAAATTGTATGCTCGTTGGACAAACAAGTGCCAGGATGAATGTTCATCCAAAACCTGTTGTGGGTTGAAATGTAAAGTTATTCCGGTCTTCCACTTTTGGAAACAGTAATTGCTTTTGCTTGTATTAAGTGTGGAATATTATGGTCTTGAAGGATTGTCTTAATCTCCAATTTAGAATCTTTCCAATTTATTTTAGGGATTATCAACACATTTTTCCGATTTAGTAAATCCTTCAACTAGATTCATGAGTTGTTAAAGTAACTTGTTTATTGACATTGTTGTTTTCGCGGATTCCGTGTCATCTTCACTGAATGTCAAGATGAAATCTCATCGGAATTAAGGGGACATATTTGGCCCTGAAATTATCATATTTATAAAGAGTAAATCGATTAAAATTTCGAAGTGGCGCAAAATAATTCTGGATTAGGCAGATTCCAAAGATGTTTCGTATAATTGTCAGTCCAACCAAGCCCATGACGACCGCACCGTATATGAAGAAATGCATGCGCAAAGCGTTAAGAAGGTCCGTAATTGGACAAGTCGTTTTCAAATTTACATATCTACGATATCGGTAGCAGGCGGTCAGCAATTGCATGCGGCCGCTGAAGCCGGTCGGATGCACCTGTTTTTTGGACTGAGCGACTGGAAAAATGAGCAATGGGAGTGGTTAGACGTACGTACAATTATTGTCGCGGCAGCCAATCAGGTCGGCGATGCATAATGTTGCATATCATGCTGACTTTATCGCGTACCTACCCACGGCTTGCACCTTCTCGCTTCCTCTTACTGTTATTATTGTAATTCCCAAGATGGAAGGCTGCCGATTTATGATCGATACGTTACTCGACTCCGATATACCTACATACATTAGGTACTAACAGATTTTCATACCTATACAATAGCTACCTACTTAATATACGTCAGGGGTCTTGAGAAAGCGTTCTCGCTTCCATAGGAACATGTCGAATTTTGATTGTTGGACGCAACCGAGAAAGATGAGAAACACGTTTCACTGGAATTTAAAATGAAGCGGGATCCTGTTTTGCCAAGGAAACTGCGAATAGGATTGGATTTTTAGAATTTAGAATTAATGATGCGGTATGTCCATGAGCTGCGAATCAACAGGACACATGAAATCACTATATAATTATGTGTTACGTATATAGATGTAGATTTGTAATGATATCTCCTCTTAAGGTGTCCGACTTTCTGGAATTGGGCGATTATTCATAAAACACTTAACAGAATCATTCATCATCATCATAAGGTCGTCAGTCCTAAGACTGGTTGGACATGTACCTCCACTCTTTCCTATCCTGAGCTAAACTTCGCATTTCCCTAAAACTAGAACAGCCCACATACTCAACTATTTGCGAACAATAATCTAATCTAGGTCTACCCCTACCCCTCCTAACTCCTGTTTCTGCCTCTAATATGTCTCTGACTAGACCTTCATGCCTAAGAAGGTGTCCTACCAACCTATCTCGCCTATTTTTTATTGACTTCTCCTATTCTTTTCAATACCTCTTCATTTCTAACCTTTTCTACCCACGATATCCTCATCATCCGCCTATAACACCACATTTCGAACGCTTCTAACCTTTTCTTTTCCGCCGCGCCCACTGTCCATGTTTCGCATCCGTACAGCGCCGTGCTCCAAACATACACCTTTAACAACCTTTTTCGAATTTCTAAATTAACCGTTCGCGAGCATAGAAGTGACTTCTTTTTATTAAAGGCGACACGACCCTGAATAGAATCATTAGATTAAATTAATAATAATAGGTAATTCTATTTTGACTATTGATTATTTCAAATCTGGGAGATAGTAAGCAAAATGTGTTCACAGCTAAAGCCTTCAACGTCCTGTTGTTCTGTTGACTATAATCAGGCAAGTGATTTATAGTTGCAATATTTGCACAACTTACAGCAACAGATTAAACGAAACAATATAATCATTTGCCTTTTACTGCAATAATTTTTCTATCATGAATTCCTGGTACGAAATTTGTACATTTTTTTGTAGTAGATGCGTTTTCTTGCTGTTGATATTCCATTGCTTCTGTCTTTCCTAAAATATAACAAACCCAGTGGGTAATGCTTTTTCGAGACATTTGTCGATAAAACGGGGTGTTTTCCCTAACTTCCCGGGAGACTCTTTTATTGATATCGTATTTATAGGTATTATAGATTTTGTCGGCTGATTGAATGTTTATGTAACAGAGCGGGAGCTGCGTTTCACTGCCAGGCTTTTATAGCATCTACCGTACATGGATTCTTTATTTGGGGTTAAACTCTATTCTAGTCGAATTTGAAAAAAATTCAGCCATATGACATTTTCCACTTTTTCATACAGTTTAATAGAAATCCTCTAGGGGCTTATTATATTCTTATAAAGCTTTAAATAAATGTAAAAGGATGGGTGTCAATAAGATAGGTATATTTTCCCCTGAAGAATTTTTGGTTTTTATTCTTGTATATATTTACTAAAGGTAATTGTAATTAAGATAAAAGTCAAACAAAGTCAAATACTTTAATATGTATGTGACAAGGAATAATCGTTTTTTAAGGTAAGCAAGTTAACAAAGCAAATTATATTATCATTAATTAGTTATTAAAATAGTAAGAATGATTAATCTGAGTTTTCGCTATTATTATCAGAACACTGTGACATAGCGGCGTCGAAGATGTAGTTACTGTAATTGACCATTTGAGATTTTTTTCTTCCAAGTACCTGTTGTGTCCTAAATACCAGAGAACTGCAGCTACATGTGCACAACAGCCCACGACTCGTGTACATACTTTACACTGGCAGTACCATCCACAAACTGGTGGTGAAAGACAATTATTATATTGAATCCATGCATTAGGTATATATTTTTTGAAGATGAATGTCGCGATTGTAATTGAGCACGGATTATCCCATTTCTTTCCTTATGAACATACAGCTCATACAGCCCTAAATCATTAAACTGCTCTACCACTTACGTATACGTTCGCGCAATATATGAGCGCACTGGACCAACAGTATTGAAAAACTATATTAATTGGGTTCTATGCTATTATTGAATTTTTCGTGAATTAGAGGGGAAATTACTAAGGTTATTGGCACCCATCCTTTTTACTTGTCTTCATACCAATGTGCCTACATGAACCATAAAATAAACAAATTAAGAATTAAAGAGCAAAGTAGTCTACTAGAAATTATTGATTCATTTTGATGTTTTTAATTATGCCCAGTTCATAAAATGAATACCACGGAGTTTAAATAAATAAATAATTAGAAATAGTCGCGGGTCAAAGCTGGTAATAAATAAATGTTGAGAAAAAGACAAGGCGAGGCAGTCCACATAAGAGCAATGCCAACCAAAGGAAAAGTTAAGGCAATGGCTGTGATTTCCGTTGAACATTGATTAATAAACTTCAGTAATGAGTGTTATAATTAGCTGTAGCGATATAGGCGAGGAGGACCAGTTTACGGGCCCCCCGTAGTGTGAGACTGTTTAACAGCGGAGCCCTCCGGGGGGCCAACTTCCAACTGAAATCCATTATTCTGCCCTTTGTTACACTATAACTTCGCACGTTTTCATCTTTTGGCATGTGCCAATGTATCTATGTATGTATGTATATATGAACATTATCAGGACCTGATAATCCTGAAACTTGTGTAGCTGAGAAAGATTTATTTTAACTACAATGGGTGGCATCCTAAATAATTATAATTTATTAATTGTAAAATTGCTAAACCAACAAAATGCCTCATAAAAATAAGCACAAGGATCATAAGTCCAAATATTATAAAAATAATGCATATTGAATTAGGCCGAGTATTGTTCGTTCCCGTTATTTTTGTTACAATTATTATCATTCTAAACCCAATAACTCAGAATTCGAGAAGTAAATCAAGAACACTTTATTATCAATTTTTTATATCTTTATGGTCAAACCCGATCTTATCATGCGGCTCCAAAAGTCACTAACTGTATGAATTAAACGAAAAACACAGCCGGGACTGTATAAAAATTATATGTTATTACAATAGTTATAATAGTAAAAAATAGTTTTATTACTATATAGACGTATACTGTGAAAGGATAGAAATGAAGAGACATTAGAAACAGTAGGAAAACAGAGGGATCTACGAAACTCAATAAGAAATACGGATTGATAGAGTCCACTTTCTCAGGCATGAAGGGTTGGTTAGAGACATGTTAGGGGCAGAAGCAGAAGTGAAGAGGACCAGAAATAAACCTAGATTAGATTACAGTTCACAAATAATTAAGAATGTGGGATGTTCCAGCTTTAGAAAAATGCGAAGATTAGCTCAGTAAGATTTAGCTTAGGATAGGAACCAACCAGTCTTAGGATTGACGATCATGGTGATGATACACGTAGCGTTTTGATGGTCATTGAGCTTAACTTTTACAAAAGTTATGTACGTACCTTTGAACACATGTGTGTTTTTGCTTAGGGATGCAAAAAAGCAAAAAATTAGTCTTTGTTATTCATATTAGCAAATTTTCGAAGTCACAAAACTGGCATATGTTAATAAAACTTTTTAGAACCACTGAAACTTATAAGTCCACCCCTTTTCTCACGTCATCTTATTTTATGGTATTCATTTAGGAGATATAATTAACTAGCTGTAATTATACAAAAATAAACTTAAAGGATTGTCGATATTGATGTATGTAGATTATAAATATAATAAAAAAAAACTACTTTGACTATATGCTTTTGTATAGAGTAGGGAATCAAGTTACATATGGGGAAAAGGTTTTTTATTTATACGAAACCAACAACTTACGTTTCGCCTCAAATATGAGGCATCTTCAGGGTTAAGTTTTTAAGTTATAAGATTTGAAAGCCCAAGAATGCGGTAGTTTTGTCGTTGAACATAATCCAGTGAAACATGGATTTATATTTAATAAATTAGAATAATTAACTAAAATCATTTATAACACAATGTATAGATAAAATATGTAGCTTGATTTCCTACTCTATACGACACATTTTTGGGGAAGAAAGGGCAACAGTATACTATGCTTTTATGTCATTAGGAAATATTAATGCATAAATGGTAAGAGCCGTTTTTTATGCTGTATTTGATTTTATAGTAGCGGGAAATACCTACTTATTAGAAGCCGATCAATAATGTGGTGATAATTCATGAAACTAAAATATGCTCATATTAACCTTGCAAGATTTGCCACTTACAATATGTACGATAAACTACATGCAATATAAATGTTTACACAGGCGCCTAATTTCTGTAATCATATAATTATTTTTCTTTTCAGCTGTGTTGCAGAAAAGACTTCGCAGAGAGAGACGTCTCCGAAAAAGGCTTCAGCAAGATTTGGAAACGGAAATAAAACGAAAAGTGCAACTAGAAGAAGCTTTGAAAGCTGCTGGTGGTTCAGAACAGCTTCGAATAATAAACGGTACGTGTCTCATTGTAAAGCAATTCCAAAGTTTACATACTTACAGAATTACGCAGCTATTTACATGACTTTGGACTTGTATTTTGTACCGTGTATCTATAAATAGGATTAGAAAATTTGTAAGTCAAAGAAATCTTAAAATTTAAGTTTGAATTGTACATACTTTTAGAGACTCATTTGTTCAGTTAGAATTTTTTATGAATTATCCTAGTAATACTCAATCAGTGCCCGACTAGAATTTTGAGGTGAGTGCAGGTAGGGTCCCTAAGTGGGTAGCCACACTACCTCTTGTGGTCCCCATGAGGTTGCCCCCTAGGGCAAGCAAGGGGCATATAGAGTCTTGTCGCATTTGCGCATCATCAGAAATGCCGCATGTGGCCCTCGCAAGGAAAAATTAGTGTTAACCCATTAAAAATTTTTGGAAAAATGAACTTTATTATTAATGAAAAAAATACAATATATACATATATCACTTTGATACTACAATATTGTGCCATTGGGCTGTTTTGTAGTCAATAATACTTTAAATTGCGATCGTTTTACTCTTGTTCGACCTGATGCGTCTGGTTTTAGTTGTCTTGTATATTAACAATATCAGACGACGATATAATTGTGCAAGGGGATTATTATTATAAGATTTTTCATTTTACCGAGAGTACTCTCAAACGGATTTACCTTATCGACCCACCATAAGATAAAGTATTTAAAAATTTAATTATTTATTAAGTTTATACATATGATAGGTTTGCCCCTTAAGACCGCTATGAAAAACTCATAAGGTAATCCTCATTTCAGTATCACCACTATTTTTGGTGGGATTTTCATAAGGAATCTACGGGGAAATCCCTATATCGGCACATTAGCCACATGAGGCTCGCACACTGCATGGGTCATGCCCCCTATAAATTCTAGTCGGGTAATACTGTATTTTATGATTTCCTGTTTAAGTAGAGGAAGTTTTTGGGACTTGATGGGAAGAGAACAAACAGTAACTTCTTTTGTTTCTTATGTTTAGCAAGACTTGAAATGTCGAGATACTATAAGTACTTTGCATAGAGTGCATTAGTCTAAAGATTTTGAAGTAAATGGAACATAATGACAAATATGGTAAATTATAATTAAATTAATAAAATCTAAACCACTATAGAAAAGAACTTTAAACAATATTACCGGTCGTCCCCAAGATGTTTGTGTTATTTTCTTCACAAAAACTAAATTTCACCGCGGCCTCATCAATTTCAAACAATACAACAATGGCCGAGTCGGTAAATGGGAATTTAATTTCTGAACGGGATTCGAATCGTTTCGTTGTTCGACGAACGAGGATCGGTTGTCGGTAAACTTTAATAACCATTTTAATAAGAAAGCACAAGCGTCTTAACCTGTTCGAATCAGTCCCAAGTTAAGAACCCCGGGGGTAATTAAGGCTCAAGGGATCTCTCTTTCTCGCGGACCACTCTTTCACTCACCGACGTGTTTTGATACTACCTTGATCCCCTGCATTTTATTTCAAATTACGATTAGTTTCGAAGAAGAAGATCCGTCTATTCAATGCATTTAAGACGACCAGAAGCCGTTGTTACAAAACTATCATTGAACACCTAGAATCATTCATGGAAAATAATGATATATACAAATGAATCAAACGCGAAAGATGTGTTAAAATGCTAATTCTTGAATCGGCTAAAGCCAATAACACACTTATATACTGTTAGTGCCATTTAGTACTCCTTAGTGGATAGCTCAACCACGGTATAGTAGCGAAATAGAAATCATCTTCGATATTTTTAAAACTGATACCACAAGTCGAGTTTCATTAATTCTTAAGCGTTTTTATAATAAAAAAATCATATTTATTTTATCCCTTTCATAAAGCGGTTTACAGTAATTAGCTTACTTTTACTCTAATTTCTGAAAGCAATTTAAGGTACATTGAGAGTGTATGTGACACGACAACATCTCATCATCTTAAAATTAGTGTGCATCCTGACAGCATATTGCAAAACCGGATCATGATCATACTCTCCTACACTGTCCACAATTTATGATGAATGACCATAAACTAATGTTCTACCGACATAGATATTTACTCTTAATAGCAAATAGTCTACAGAATCGGTTCTAAACGCTTCCGTGTTTCTCACCATTTGTGTTCACGATAAAATATCTTCTAATTGGCATTGCCATTTCCCATATAACGTGAAGGCAATCTTCGTTGCCGCAATCAACACGTCGCATAACGTCCCTCGGCCTGAAAATGAACTACGAGAGCCGGACAATTACGTTCGCCAACAACCACATCCTTCATATTGATCACGAAATCCTAAGGGCTCAAGCGATATTATACAAATCAATCGAAGTATTTCTGTTATGAACTTGTGCAGTTGTGCACCACATTTATATAGTAGAAGAAAAGAAAATGTAATATGCCTTGCTTGATCGATAAATAATTTGTACATATGTACGTAATATACAGGTAAGGCAAAGTGTTCGCCGAACATAGGAATTTCACATGTTTCTGTTAGCTTTTTTGAAGTGAAACTTCTATATACACGGGGTTTTACGATTTTTTATATCGAAACGAAAAAGCGTTACGGCCGCATGGAGGGGGTAGACGGTATATTGCGTGGTGAGAGGCAACAGTGGCGCAGAGAGAGAAACGCTGGCGGTGACGGAGAGATGGCAACGGCTGTATTAGATTGTTACAATGCGCAACCGCGCGGAGAGCATGGAGTCCGTTAGAGTCCCAACGGCGTGTGCTGTGCTCAGCTGTTGGTTTCTTATCTCTGCTCTCCATGTGGCTGGGCATCATTGCCTCTATTTGCGATCTGTGTAAAAACCAAATCATAATTTGCAGTAAACCCGTGAAAACGAAACGTGTGCTGGGACACATAGTAGAAGTGAAACTTCAACGGACAAGTGGAAAAACGAATGGTAACGGACAAGTAGAAAAACAAATCGCAACAAAATTTTTACTTTAAGTTTTACGGGTAGATTGTTAATGTACTTGCCCTGCCCTGCCCGTAAAACTTCAAGTAAAAGTTTAGTCAGGTTTTCAAATTCAGTTTTGAACTGATCCTAGTAGTAAATCATCTAATCTATAGAAAAAGTAACATTTATATATGGACACAATATGCTGTTAGTTGGGTAACCTCCGTCACGACAATAAACACGTCAATTCAAAGTAAACAAGAAAATATAAATTTAGCAAAAGAACCTATTAATGTTAGTACAACCCAACTTTTTTTTAGGAATAAATGAAAATCAGAGAAAAGGCTTTTCTAATCCGAAACATAAAACTTTTAATAAATGGTTCAGTAAATTAAGAAGCACAGACATTCTTGTTCTCTTGTTTGCGGTCATGCAGTTTAATATTTTACAACGAAACCGTCCTTTTATTGCAGAAAGTTTTCATCAAAATGAAACTCAGCAGCAACACCAACAACAGAAACTTCCAGGAATCCATAAGTCGGCAGCTAGCAGTAGTAGTTCTACAACAAACGCCCACATGAGAGACGTTGCTGCTGAACGGGAACGTCTGGAACAGCATCAATCGTTGCAACAGCAGCAGCAAAGGTCCTCTGAATCCTCCTCGGTAGGAAGCGTAGACCACAGAGAACCTATGGATAGTCCTCAGCATCAACAGCAGCAGCAGCAACAGCAACAGGTCGCCCCACATTCTTTTATGCAACCCCCACGGGAAGCACCACCTCCGCCGCCTCCATCTGACACTAAACCCTGGAGCTTCACTGGTCTCGATCTCATCAATTCCGGCGCCGCTTTCTGGCAAAATTATTCAGGTACTTTCCTATTCTTCTTCTCTTTTTCATAATTTCTATTCCAGTCGTCTAGGGTGGCGCCAACAATGGGAAAAATTAAATATAGCAACAGTCATCCAAGTTCGTTAAATTATTTATTTACTATCCTTATTTGATGATCTCCAAATAGTGCGAAAGTAGTCGTTAAACATAAAACGCGTTTAACTCTTAACAATTCAATTCTTGGAACGTAACATTTATTGCTAAGATACTTTGTAAAAGTGCCGACGTTTTTTACATATCTTAGAATGTGGAACTTTAGAAACCACCTCGTTCAGCTTTTGCAAATACTTCAATAATTGTTGTAGTCAAATATAGAAAATTTTTAATTTATCAAAGCAAACTGTGTTACAATGTTCCGAAGGTGTTCGGTCCATTGTTTAACGGAATAAAAACGATGTAACGAAGAGCATTCTTTAGCGAGTCTGTTGTTCAACAATGTTGTCCGGTAGCACGGCGGCATAACGAGTTATTTATTGTTTAACTTGAGGCGATCATCGGCGATTGGTTCGAGTTTCAATTATCAGTAAGAGTAGTAAGATGAAGAAGAACGTCCCGGATAAGTAAGTCTTAATACAACCATCAAAATCGAGTGTGCGCGGCGCGGCCAATGAGCTCCGCTTGGGCAAAAAATAATCGACAGTTTTTTACATTAATTATGATGAAAGTAAAAAGCATTTAAATGGAACATGTCGTGTAATAAGCCGCCTATGACATGCAACTTCTGAGCACATCTCTTCACGTATCCAATTATGAACCGGTCTCAGTGCGACTGCTTATTAACAAAATAATTAGACACGTAACCTACGGCATAATTCAGTGCCCTTTTACAATGAGCATAAATGATTCATACGGTTTCCAATCTCATGTCGTTCAATTATTATGCTTTTTCTTTGAAGACGTTTCGCCTCTATTATTCCTATTGTGTCGGCATTAGAATTGGTACCAGGCATAACACTGTAATAAGTAACAAACAAAAACATATATACTGTATCAGTACGTATACCTACACCTACATATATTTCTGCTGTGATAGATTACCGTGGAAGATACTAAAAAAGCAAATCTAATTTAACCGCAACGAAAATTCTGTTTCCATTAATTTCTATGCGGTATCTTACAATGTATTGTACGCTTAATAATAAAAAGAGGATCTAAATGAATTAATATTCGAATCAAAAATAGCAAAAGTTGACGGAATTTAAAATTAGGCACTTTGTTGAACAAATTGGATAATAGTAATCTTATTCATTTCAACGTTGTCATCAATAGATACACAGACAGTGAAAGTGCCTCTTTTTTTTTAAAATTACGCATAGAGATAGTACTCGAAAAAAGTAATATGCCACATAATCAATTGTGGCTGGCAAAGGTTCGAAATGGACCTAATACGTGCTAAAATTTATTGGAAATCGATGCAAACTATTTTTAGTAAAGTTGTCATCATCATTAGGTCATCAGTCCTAAGACTGGTTGGACACGTACTTCCACTCTTTCCTATCCTGAGCTAAACTTCCCTAAAACTAGAACAACCCACATCCTTAACTATTTGCGAAGAGTAATCTAATCTAGGTTTACCTCTACCTCCTAACTCCTGTTTCTGCCTCTAATATGTCTCTGACTAGACCTTCATGCCTGAGAAGGTGTCCTACCAACCTATGTCGCCTATTTTTTATTGACTTCCATAGAGTCCTCTGTTCTCCTATTCTTTCCAATACCTCTTCATTTCTAACCTTTTCTACCCACGATATCCTCATCATCCGCCTATAATACCACATTTCGAACGCTTTTAACCTTTTCTTTTCCGCCGCTCCCACTGTCCATGTTTCGCACCCGTACAAACATACACCTTTAACAACCTTTTTCGAATTTCGAAATTAACCGTTCGCGAGCATAGAAGTGACTTCTTTTTATTAAAGGCGACACGACCCTGCGCTATCCTCTGCTTTACATCCCTACTACTCCTTCCATCTTCATTTATCTGACTTCCTAGGTATCTAAAATCAGCCACTTCTTCTAATTTTTCGTCTCCTATCTTTATATTCGCTCTTTCCCTACTTTTTCTTCCCTTGCATATCAGTATTTGAGTTTTACTTTTATTTATTTTCATACAGTACTGATCTGTCAGTACCGCTTTCATTTTATTTAAAGCTATCTCTAGGTAAAGTTGTAAGAGATAATTATTCTATAGCATTGCATGTAAGTATGATGGAAGGGGGACTTTTGACCACCTAAATTACCTACCCTGCAAACCATGTTTTCAAACACCTTGAATCCAATACTTAAATTCAACCATTTACGTCAAGATGAGAGCCACTTTCCTATATGATATTATAAAAATCGTTTATAAGACAGAAAACATTACATTTTAGCTCTTTTATTTATAGTTAAAAAAGCAAGCCATATTTTGTATAATTATAGTAAATTTTAACCGCGTGAATATATTTTTTCAATGTTTAGACTTGAAGTGTTGGGGGCTTTTTTGGTATAACTTGTACAATTGGATTTTCTAGATTTTATGGGAAGTTACCTTCATTTTCCGTCACTTCGGTATCGAAAATTTTAAGCGCAATGGAATTTTTGCTGACTACCATGCTGATGGCCTTAAAGTATCTTAATCCTCTCTCACTGGTGATGAAAATTATTAATAACGCCTTCATTAACGTATTTCATACCGAAAATTATTAAAAATGCTCCCTCTAACGGCGATTATAGATGTTGGAATGTAAATTTCTTTAGCTAAAGTGACCTTAGGTAGGTATATCAATTAGATGTACAAAGGTTTAAGTATTGATTAGTATAAATAGGTATAAAATTTACTGTCATTTCACCGTACCTAAACGAAAATTCGTTTCTATAGACAACAGAATCAAATATTACGCTGTAGTTCTTCTCGAAGCTGTATTGATTTGGTTATATCCTCTAATTAGTGGTTTATTTTCATTTTAAGTGAAGAAAATTCGTGTTTATATTCGATACAATAGAAAATCGAATGTACTTAAGACGCGTTGAGGTGGGTAGGCAATACATAAAGAGAAAAGCTTTGCTGCGATCCCTGTACACATAGATACTACCTACATATACATCGTGCTCATTACAAGGACTAGCAGCAGCGCAAGGTAAGTAAAATAAATCATGGCAAACGGTGCGACGATGGCGACCGTTGAAAATTGCTTTGTGTATATTTCGTGATATAACAAACAAGCGAACCTAAATCCGTGGACGCCGTATACAAACAACGAGAGAGAGAACTCCGGGGAAATATCCTCTTCGAGAACGGTAATTTACCAAGGAACTACGGAGAAAAGAGGACAGACGAATCACCGACGAAGACGGTGATGGTGTATGGTGTGTCTCAAGACAATGGCATAAGTGTCGCTTGAATATTTCTCGAATGGATCAAGAAGATACACAGGACCCGACCGTGCATTAGAATTCATAGGGCATAACAACCGTTTACAACATTAACGGGAACAAAGATTGTCCTCCAACGAGAATTAAACTCGTAAAATGCTTCAGAATAACGGCGGAACAGTTAGTCAACTTGGACTCCTTGGAAGGATTAAATTTTACGGGAACGAGTCGTAGTGTGGCTACTGAAATTTCTTTAATTAAAGTTCGGAAGTTGAAGGAAAGTACGACAGCTCTCCAAATGACATATGCCGTAAAGGTGACATCCATGAAAATTTCATCAGATCATCATCATCATCATTGGGTCGTCAGTCCTAAGACTGGTTGGACACACACCTCCACTCTTTCCTATCCTGAGCTAAACTTCGCATTTCTCTAAAACTAGAACAATTCACATCCTTAACTATTTGCGAAGAGTAATCTAATCTAGGTCTACCTCTACCCCTCCTAACTCCTGTTTCTGCCTCTAATATGTCTCTGACTAGACCTTCATGCCTGAGAAGGTGTCCTACCAACCTATCTCGTCTATTTTTTATTGACTTCCATAGAGTTCTCTGTTCTCCTATTCTTTCTAATAGATACCTTTTCATTTCTAACCTTTTCTACCCACGATATCCTCATCATCCGCCTATAACACCACATTTCTAACGCTTCTAACCTTTTATTTTCCGCCGCGCCCACCGTCCATGTTTCACACCCTTACAGCGCCGCGCTCCAAACATACACCTTAAACAACCTCTTTCTAATTTTTAAATTAACCGTTCGCGAGCATAGAAGTGACTTCTTTTTATTAAAAGCGACACGACCCTGCGCTATCCTCTGCTTTATATCCCTACTACTCCTTCCGCCCTAACTTATCTGACTTCCTAGATATCTAAAATCAGCCACTTCTTCTATTTTTCGTCTCCTATCTTTATATTCGCTCAGATATCTCTTCAAAATATTAGTATTTCAAATACCAGTAAATCAATGAAATAGTCATTATCACAGAATCGTTTGCTTCAACATTATTTTATCAGCGAATCACATCAACACTTCTACTTAAGTTTGTATCTATATACCTATATATACCTATAGAATTAAAAATATAATTAATTTAATGATCTCTTTAACAGAATCTAATGCATTGTCTAATTCTCATATTACCAAAACTTAAAATTATAATTCGTCAAATAATTGATCAATGACATCTTGGACGTAGATAGATAGGAGGCAACAGGGGCACTGTATCCCCAGTAAGGTCATTTACCCTAACCCCCCCCCCCCGAAAATATGACGAATCACGATATCGTTACAAAGTTTAAAAACATAGAAGCCAAACACATCAAACCTATATACACAGCTAATGAAACTGCCCCCCCCCCCGGGAAAAATCTCCCGATACGCCCATAAATAACATTCAAAATATGTCTGTAGACACTAAATTAGATAACTCATTGTTTCAATTTTTGATTTTAAATCGGAATTTTTTTTGTAATTGGAGAATGAAGTTTATACTATACAAAATTAATTAAAAAGTAACGTTTGTGTCAATAAAAGAGCCACGATGTTAAATTACTGTAGCAGTCGTATATATTTGATTCGTATCACATCTGTCTGGCTTAATTTATTCATTATCCATAATTGCTAAAATAATTAGTTTTAAATGTTATTATTAAAATACAAGTGTTTTAAATTTTTACTGTCGTTTGGGTCTACATTCATCACAGAGCAGCAAGCGATCTTAATTGATAGTTTTCAGCTCATCAAAGTTTAATTGTCGACCTAACCACGGACCTTATACATGCGAATGACGTCCGCTCCGTGCTGATGTATATTGTACGTGTTTTCAAAAGTCCATATTAACAGCTGCGTACCGTCACTGGAAATCCAACTCTTGCGTAAAGCGTTAAACAAATCGTGTCTGAAATTTCTTATTTCCGTAATTAATTAAGTATGACAATCGAACCCATCGTTGGTAGTGGCAACGGCAATAATTGCGGGGGTAGCGGGGACGAGACAGCTGTTTTTTTGAACGGTTTCCGTCGTCACAATACGTTCGCCGCGTCACATTCGGCATGCTATTCAAACCGCATCGAATGGAATGACTTTTGTTGCCGACTCACATGGACTTCCACAGTCCGACGTACAAATTGAATCCTTTCAAGTATTTAAACTCAATTTGTGGCCATTTCACTTCGGCTACCGAATTATGTTGCTCTTTGTGTCCAAATCGGCATTTAATTGGAAGCGTTCGGGAAGTCCCGATCTCGATTCAGTAATACAATGGGCACAAGGAAGGTTGTCGAAAACACGTCTATGTACCTATACAGAACCTACTAACTAACTAACAGCTATCTCATACCATACGGCGGCATTTGTGTCAATGCGATGGCATTCTTTTTCGAATCGAAGTGGTGCCGGAACAAAACTGTTACGGCCTCTAAGATATCCATACTACCGATTTTCTGTTTTGCTTTGTCAGAAAGGAGACGAGGGGAAACCAATACTTTGCCCACAAAACTAATTTAGAACCATAACGTTTTGGGTAACGGTTTTTTCCTATATCGTTACTTAACGTACTTATTACTTACAAATTCAAAGCTTTAAACTCATCTAATGAGAAGAGAAACACAGGAAAGTGAGCAGTGTTAGCAAAGGAAGCAAAAATTCCGAAAAATTTATCAATTAACTTCTAACAAATAATTTCAACTTCAGCTTGTAACTTGAAATTTCGACTTGCAACTTGAAGGACCATAGTCTATCTAAATAAACAAAAACTACATGACTCTGACAACACTGACTTCATTCGCATTGCCTTTACCTACCCCAAAAATTATGATCCTAACCTAATTCAATTTAAAGCTTTCATTCGCTTGGTTGTAATCATTATATGTTACAGTAGGTAAAGAATATGTACTACTCTCGACCTTTCTTAAAATTTCCTTATCTTATTGTAAGATTTAGTGATGTTACGTTAGGATGCGTTTCAATAAGCATTTAGAGTTAAAAGTCAAAATTTCGAGTTGCAAACTCAAGTTATAAAAGCTGCTCTTAATAATGTCTAATAGAGGCTGCAAAATTTATGTGTACAGTAAATAATAATAGTAGCAATAAATACAAATACACATGGTAGTTTTAAGGAATCCATCGACTGGGATCAGCAAAAAATATTGTACAATTTTGTATATTGCTTTTAGAAATACAGAGGATTAGAAACGTTCATTAAATATCCACCCCATTTGTTACATTAGAGACATCAGTAATTAATTTCCATACACAAAGGCAGCAAAGCTTTGACGGATACGAAAGACGTAATTGTTGTTGTTGTGGCAATGGTACGTCCATTAGATCAGTTCCGGTGAGCTCCTGCGTCTTACCTCACTTCCGGAACTTAGTTCTCGGAGCCGAGAATAATTCAACAGCAACTTGCTACTTTAATCCGTAATGAATAGGTAATTAGTTAATATTGTGCAGGCTTCCTCTTGTCCACAAGCGTGGGAGGTGGGGGGGGGCAGTGGTCGTTGCCGCACTCCTGGCCGTCGCCATGCCACCCCCAACCTACCTACCCGACTTCCGCCACTGACTCAGGAAAGTCCGTACAAGTCGCCATCACCGTCTTGGGACTCATTACGGTCGCCCTTACATGTAGTTCGCCAGAACTTGTTATTGTCCGATAAGGAAGGATTTGATTGAATTAGACGTAATTACCATAGATTATTATGGATTACAAAGTAAACTAACTTTACCAACTGAACCTACTGTGTACAGCGAATTTCATTTAAGACGACGACGGGTGCTATATAACCAAAAAGGCTTTACTTCCGGATCCGTTTTGGAAAGTGGAAGTTAAGGGTGGCTTAAATATTATCAAAATGCCATTAGTATATCGCAAGTAAAAATTTTCTGTTATTTAAGTACTTATTAGCATCTCCTTTTTATTTTATTATCTACTGATAATCGCTATTCATTAAAAATTTGCATAACTATTTAAAAAAAGGGACGAACGTGTATTAATGTATACGCGTAAGAAATGAAACTTCTTTAGATTGCATATTAAAGTAGTACTTAAAAAAAAATAGATTAAACTATTGCATTAACTAATATCTAAACACCAGAAAATTCAAATTTATTTCAAGCGGACGGATGTGGAATATCGGTTTAGTTTTGTTAAAAGCTTTTACGCTTGCACCATACAAAACTGCAGAGAGGAATTACAAATCAAAACAAATACAAACGCATGTGCAATACATATACAGTACAGCGAAGGCGCAATCTGCTGGCAATTTTGGGATTATCGGTTGCTACTAACAGGTTACCTTCTAAAGGTCGTTAAAATGGCTCTTTTTAGTCGTATCTACCAGGGGTCACACGCGGCGCGTGACGCTGTGACGTATGACACTGTGACGCGTGACGTTAGGGTTTTTGATTTTATACTCTAGTAAATTTTCTTCCTACCGTCTACAGAGAACTTTCATTTGAAAAAACAAGAATTGGAAATGCTTGGAATGCGGATTTTTTCTGAAAAGACACAGTTTACTAGAATGGTTAGTACCGATATTTACTGTTTCAGATGGTACCACCTATTGAATAAAACAACGACACAACACGAGTGCTTTAGATTAGATCTTAAGCAGTTCCTGTTTGATTCTGTCATTTTCTTAACTCAATTTCCCAAACAGCACTTAACAGTTTTACATATTTACCATTGGTGAATAAATTTTCAACGAGATAATTATTTTTAAAATTTAGAAAAGTTCACTTTAAAAACCCCGCGGAACAACCAATTATAATAATATTAAGTCGGTTTACTGGGTTATTAAAGGATAATCAATTAATAGATATGCATATTTTTCGTTTAATTTTGCCGCCAATTTCTGTTCAATCAGGCGACGGATTTTTTAATGACTCTCTTTTAATTAGTTTACTTTACTCTCACTATAAAAGGTTCTCGCAATTCAACGCAGTCTTTAAAACCAGGAACGAAGTGTTTATAATGCAGCTTAACGCGAATGTCTTTCTACCTGGTGCTTTTACGTATAAATCTTGCTATCGTATGAATTTTAAACCAAGAAAAGTACCCATAAAACTAAATTGGAAGAGCTTCGAACCGCCATGTTTATGAAGGAGTTTTCGAAGTGACTTTTAAATTAGGAACACCACCCGACAACAGGTTGGAATCGAATTTTTTACATTTAAACTTCAAAAATCTCCTAATCGTCAAACACTAATTTTCTTCTCTAACTTTACAATAGCTGGAGCAACCCACATTTTATTTTGTTTCATTATTTATTATCTCTTGCCGATATGGTGTGTGCTCTACCGACCCCCTGGCATTGTACTATTGAAAAGAAGTATTATAAAAAAATTCATTTAAAATTTAGGGGTTTGTTTTTTGGAAAAACACTTGGACAAGTCAATCTTTATTTCTGATTGCAGTTTTTTTCATGGTACACAGGTAATTGTAGCTGTGTTTCATGTAGTTAGACCAATTACAAAATTACAAAATATCTAGATAAACTGCGCTTTACCCAAATGCTGAGAGCTCAAATATGCTAGTAGATTCGGTATGGATCCAACAAGATGGAGCACCCCTACACTATTCGCGAATAGTACGAAATTAACTTAACAATAAAAATCACTAACTTTTTGTAGGTACCCTGAAACCTAATCCCTTACAGTCAATATCATCATCATAAGATCGTTAATCCTAAGACTGATTGGACACGCACCTCTACTCTTTCCTATTCTCAGTTAATCTTCGCATTTCCCTAAAACTGGAACAACCCACATCCTTAACTGTTTGTGTAACAGTAATCTAATCTAGGTCTACCTCTACCCCTCCTAACTCTTGTTTCTGCCTCTAATATGCCTCTGACTAGACCTTCATGCCTGAGAAGGTGTCCTACCAACCTGTCTCGCCTATTTTTTATTGACTTCCTCTGAGTCCTCTGTTCTCCTACTCTTTCTAATACCTCTTCATTTCTAACCTTCTCTATCCACGGTATCCTAATGATTCGCCTGCAACACCACATTTTGAACACTTCTAACCTTTTCTTTCCGCAGCGCCCACCGTCCATGTTTCGCACCCGCACAGCGCCGCGCTCTAAACATACACCTTTAACAACCTTTCTCGAATTTCTAAATTAACCGTTCGCAAGCATAGAAGTGACTTATTTTTATTGAAGGCGACTTAACCCTGCGCTATCCTTTGTTTTATATCCCGACGGCTCCTTCCAAGATACCTAAAATCAGCCCCTTATTCTAATTTTTCTTGTCCTACCTTTATATTCGCTCTTTCCTTACTTTTTCTTCCTTTGCATACCAGTATTTTCGTTTTACTTTTGTTTATTTTCATGCAAAACTGTTCTGTCAATATCAACTTATATAATAAATATGTATTAGATATGTAACCAAATGAATTCTTTTTAAGAGAAACAAGTCCAGAAATTTTAGATACAAATAAGCCGAAAGAATTTTGCTTATATAATAATTAATGGTACGAAACTTTTTTATACGAGATCAATTTCCGTATATTTTATCCTTGCGCATCACGTTCAATACTTCAATTAAACCGAAAATAAAGAAGTAGGTGTACGTACGAAAATTGACGCTATTTTCGTCATGCCACGCCACTGAAGCTGCACATGTGGATCGATCCTTCCTTTTTTATGAAAGCAATGTCACGGCCTCGTATGTTAAATTTTAATTCACCTCGCAACGAAACAAAAAGGCCCTTGTCGAACACAGAATCGCCAAAAGAAATCAAATTTCATGCCGCAAAATTTCGTCAAATGTTTTTGGCTGTTCGTGAAGAAGTTGGTAATAAATACCATGATGTGGGTGTGTAGGTACCATATGCATCTTTAATTTTTGATTAAACATCTTAATTCTGTTACTTTTTTACGAAATCATCACTACTATAAACAGAAGACTTCGTGTAAAAAATTTAATTAGCAATTAATGATGAAGTAGGAACTCATACGTCCTAGTACCCGACTGGAAATTAGTTAGTGAATTGGATCCGATGCGGATCAGAATTGCCTGAAGATTGATCAGGCTTTCTGATCCGGGTATGATGGAAAATCGTCATATGATCAAGATAGGATCCATCTGAAAAATCCATGTCGGATCTGTTTCTAAGATCCATGACGGATCCGTTTCTAAAATCCATGACGGATCCGTTTCAAAGATCCATGCTGAACCCATTCATCAGATTCATTCCCGATCCACCCAAAAGATTCATGCCGGATCCGTTTAAAGGATCAGGATTATTTTTTTCTTTTTATTAATTTGGCATAAAATAATTAAATCAATATTACCTACCATTTTACCTTAATTTTATTAATGAACTCAAGTACACTTTAAATCACACTCAACTATAGTTGAACCCGCCAAAATTGAGATGGATGGTGCATGGCAGTTACATTTTAATCTTGGTGATCCACCATACCATTCAAACCATTTTAGTCTATATATATGGCATTTATCACTGGTTCATACCATTTTACTTATGTCAATATGGGAAACTTTTCCCACCCTAACCTAACCGAAATCCTTGGCGCCTACTACTTTACATTTCTTCATAAGCTCGTCAGTCGTAAGACTGGTTGGACACGCATCTCCACTCTTTCCTATCCTGAGTTAATCTTCGCATTTCTTTAAAACTAGAACAACCCACATCCTTAACTATTTCCGAACAGTAATCTAATTTAGGTCTACCTCTACCGCTCCTAACTCCCGTTTCTGCCTCTAATATGTCTCTGACTTTACATCTATAAATAAGGAAATCCTCTCTTACCATAACCTAACTCAAACTCATGATGCCATAGCACTCTACACTACTATATCTATGTCAGTCTGTTATGAATTTTCAAATTAATAAAATGTAAACTGTATATTGACAAATGTACTACAAAAGTTTAAAATATATAGGAGGCCCAATTAATGAAAAAACGTTGACAATAGTGTAGAAATGAACTTGCTAGATTGTCCGAAACAAACTGATTTTTCATACAAGATGATTTGCTGATCCGATGTGGGCATTCTTTATTAATTAATTACGATTTCTTCAACATTTACAGTACCTATCTCTGAGGAAAATCTTTAAATCTTTAGGTTTTTCATCATTCGGGATTTTTTAGTGGCATACATACAAGAAATTTGTAGAGGACCCTGTATGTCTTTTATGATAAACTTACTTAGGTACGTATTATTGCGACGCGTCGCCGTCGTCGCCTGGAAGAAACAAAAACAATCTAGGCTTCAACTATCTGCATTTGCGACAAAAATCGTTACTCGAGGAAAGAAAGACGAGCGAGCCATCGAACGAACGAAGCAAAGCGAATCCGAGAGCTGGTTTGATAATACAGCTTCGTCATCAAAATTCAAAAAAGGAGCACGAGCTACGATAAAAAGTGGGAACGTTTTTAAATACAAAATAGTAATATCGAGTCAGCCGAGCATGAAATTGAATAAAGTTTGGCAAAGACGCGTGTGTAGGGAAACAGAAATCGAATTAAAATCGCGACAAACGTCACCTTGCACCGCTACACTTTTTGCACGGCGTTTGCATTACATTTCGAGAAATTTATGTCACTCGCAACGAGAATTTGTAGAAATACATTTCGTCAACGTGAGAAATATTACTTATTATTATTATAAGACAACGCTTATGGTATTTCATTTTGTAATACATACATACATACAGCATGACATTTATCTATTAGGTTTAAACATGAAGAAAATTAGAAAATTAAAAAAAACAAAAAACATCATAATTATTGGAACAAATTTAAAAATTTTCCAATATAAATCCTAAAAAGTCATGTTTATTGAATGGCTATAATCTTTACCTTTCCCTAAAAGTAGAATATCCCATATTCCTATCTGCGAAAATTAATCTAATCTAGGTCTTCTTCTGTTCCGCTCTAATCCTAAATGTAATACCTCTAATATCTCTCCTCTAACAAACCCTTCATGTACCAGAAAGTGTCATACCATCCTATATCCTTTTGCTTATTGACTTCCATAACGCTCTTTGTTCTTCTGCTACTTCATACCTCCTCATTTCTATCACTTTCTATCCACAGTATTTCCACCGTCAAACGTGTGTAACTTTTCTATTCCACTGCGACCTGGTGTAAGTAAAAACTTGACTATGATTGTTTTAAAATTTCTAGATTAATCGACCGTTGAGTCAAATTATTAACACGTAATAAAGAACTCAAGTTCCTGGTCTAGAATAAAGGTTGAAATTTTTTTGTAAAGACATAACATTTTTAATTGGAACTGACAAAAAGAAATGTTTCATTATTTAGTAAGAAATTGTATAATGCAGCTTCTAATAACATTCACGCCTTTCTTTGCAACAACACTTTTTGATATTTCAAATCTCCGGAAAGTAATTTAAAACCGTTTTGCGTGCTTTGTTCGAAACTTTCATTCTCCCTTCGTCATTTCACAATCCGACTGCGGAGATTTTGGTTTTAATTTTGCCATTTCATCGTGTTTGGGATCAGCCAAGTGACAACAGAATAACGAGGCGAGAAATTGAAACAGTAAAGATAACATCTCGCTAAATAGCCGCGGGTTAAATCCGTGTTAAGGATAATGGCATTTCTGTGGAACTAAATTAACTCCCTTCGCCCCTACTAAGCGGTTTGTCTGTCTGTCCATTTCCCTACGGCACCCCAATGGGGCTATGACGCCACTCCACTCATTCACTCGCCAGATACGATTCTAGTCGACTTGTTCTCCACGTGATATTGTTGTCACCTCTTGATGCGTTTATTCGATTTGCATTTCATTTTCGTTCTGCGATTCCTCTTCGAAGGGGTGACGATTCTTAAACGTTTCACGACACTTTCGTCCCAATTTGCTTTCTTTTCGTAACGCGATGTGATGCTCTCTAAAAACATTTGCTCTCTTCCCACATCGACTTAGTTTTCATATACTAATAGTTACCAACTTTATCCAAAACACGGTTTCTCAAATATAATTTTAATAATGAAAAAGGAAAACTAACAAGAAATGTTTCTACTTCTTCATATTTTGCAGTTGCAGTAACCTTGGATATAGATTACAGCTTCTAATATTTAAATTAAATAAACGTGTAGTTACACTTGAGATTCGAATGCTTAATTAATTTAAAAACAGAAAAGAAATCTTTTAATTAAAAAAACAAAAACAGTAATATGCTCTTTCAACACATTTCATAGTTATTTACGCATTCTGAGCGGAGTTTTACACAATATATGTTGAATAAAATTATCTGTTATCTCTCAGAGAGCAGACTATACACTATATAGTGGAAATCCAATACGATCGAATCTACTTTGGATAAAACACCTTTTGTATGAGAAACTGGAGATTGTTTATATTTAGAGTAGCTTTTGTTGCAGATTCGTTAGCTCAAGAACTAGAAATGGAAAGGAAATCGCGCCAGCAGGCAGAACGGGAAGTGAAATCACCGCTACAGGATCGTTCGAGTTATTACAAAAACTCAGTGTTGTTCACTAGTAGTGCAACATAAACATGGTTTGTGTTAAATTCATAGTATTAATAATAAATTATTATTATTCTATTTAACAAAATGAATAACTGATAGTGCGTAGGTAGGTATAAAATACGATTGTAAAAATGCTTATCATTTCTCATGCATTTAATACCTAAAATACGATAATATATTTAAGTATAAGTTTTCGTCGGTAGTACTTACATATAAACCACGTTTTCTCAAAACTTATTAAAAATCCTCGTACGAACATTGACCGTGCCGCTCTTCAAAGAACTGAAAACAACCGACACCTAGTTTATTATTAATATACAGAGTGTCCCACTCGTCAGTGAACGAACAATCGTACAGTTAGATCGTGATAAAATAGTTTGACACATGTTTTTGTTTAATTCTATTATTCGTTGCATATCAAAAATATATGAATTTTCATTTTCTTTCAATTCGGAAAAACTACAAATACCTATTGCGTGTATCTGTGTGTAAAAATGCTAATTATGGTAGGTAAATGCCCTTTTAAGGGTTTCATCGTATTTGCACATCGAATAAA
Source organism: Agrilus planipennis (assembly GCF_000699045.2). NCBI lineage: Eukaryota > Metazoa > Arthropoda > Insecta > Coleoptera > Buprestidae > Agrilus > Agrilus planipennis. Next base: position 689,240 of record NW_020438934.1, read on the forward strand.
TCCGCATTACGTGTTTATTTTATTAAATAATTGGATGATGCCCTTTCACAAATTATTACTTACAAGGTTTCCACATACATACCTACGTATGTATTATCTACAGTCAACCTAAATGATATATATATATATATATAACTATGCAGAGAGTAGACGTCGTTCGCACATACGAGGGTCGTAATTCCGCCGATGGTCATATTTTCGCGATAGTTACTCATTATTCTCATTAAAAACAAATTCAATTTCATTCATAACCACTGTCAGATAATTCATTTATATAAAACCAATTTATTTACTTCAAAATATAGAGTTCTTACCCTATTTTGAGGGATGAATCAGCCGTCCTTTGCAGTTGAATACGTGTTGTTACTCATTCTGCAAGTTTACGTAAATGAAGAAATCCTTTTAAACTAACAGCTCTTTTAATCGAAATGTAGCACGCAGTTTTAGAGAACCATTCCAACCATCTAGGTATATTAACTTCCTAAGTATTGAAATTTTTTAGTGACAAACGTCACCACCTTACACATGAGCATTTACAATAGTTGCTGGTTATTTATCATAGTATCCAGTGAAAGGTATGTATTTGTACCACGGTTTCTACAACCAGCAGCAACCAGCCTAAATATGCGCCCTGATAAAGACATCATGTTTGTGCCAACGACGTCCGCTCCCTATTAATAACAAAATATTTAAATTCGGATGGTGAAAGTCCACCTGATTGTGAGTAATAATATTTTATTCTTTATTAAATTGTATTTCCTTTCGAAATTATTTATCTTAAGAATCTAGAAGTTTGTATGTTACAAAGACACCTTTTATACATGGAATTCAAAGTTTCTATTTCTTCAATTTCTTCAGTCATTTTTTTCCTCGTTTATCAAGCTATAGGTAAGATTCACCTACTGAGAAAACGATAACTTTTAAATGAAAACGAAGAAAAAGTTTTACAGAATGTCTTTAAATACATTTGAGATCAACAAAATCTTTTGTGTACGTTGCTTTACGATATTTGAATATTTTACACCGAGTTTTTATAGACGATTGATCAACTGTATTTGTTTATTCTTTTAAAGTATTTTTTATTGACTAGCGAGTCGGCTACTGTTCTGTTTAAATAGAAATTGAAGCTCCAGAATTGTATATAGATTCATGATTTTATATTACATATAAGAGAACAATATAACGAGAATAATAGTAATATTCATAATAATACGATAATAATAAGAATGATAAATGGAAGTACTTTTGTAAATGTAGGTTAATAAAATAAATTGTAGATTTTTTTTATATTTGTAAACAGTAATTACTTCATTGGGTCTCAATTTCATATTTATATTTTACACTCTTCCTATTTGTGCATTGCATTGAAGTTTTTGTAAATTTTACTCTCGTTTAAAGCAGGAAAATGTGTTATTTGAAGTATGTATACGTTCTAAGACAATCAATGTCGCGAAAACAGAATCCCATTTCTGTATATTTCTAATTAGGTGACTATTTGTTTTCTGGATGCACAAGACAGCTCAAATTTGTCATTTTGGGAATCATTTTTGAGGTTTAGGGGTTGGCGTGGAATAGAAGCCCAGAATCACTTGGCCCAATAGATAAGTTGAAATCAAGTCCGAAATAGCAATAACATATCTTTATTTAGAAAGTTTACGTACTATAATTTCTGCTTAATTCTAAACAGGTGTAGTAACATGCAAAAGGGAAAAATTAATGTACGCCGCGAGCTGTAAGAACGTCGCTACTAATAAGTTGTGCTCCGGAATTAGTTACTTATGATGCCGTTTGGACCATAAAACCTTATCCAACTGATTAACTTCTGTTATATTATATATTACATTAAAATGGCTCTTATTTTTTTTTTATAAAGTTATATTAAAGTTTAGTAGTTATTAATTAAATGCTTCTTTTGTCTTTGAAAATAATCATTTCACATCTGCACATTATTGTAAATTAAGGGCCGTGCCCAACGATGTGATTCTGGGTTCATATTTAATTGTTAATCTAAAAGCTTCATTTTTATGGAAAATACCTCTCAGGCGCTAGCAGTAATGTAACATGTACGATAAATTTGAGCTAGTCTACATGCCACTGCATTTACGATTAAGTAAAGGGCTTAATTTTACGATAAAATCATTATATTAACGTACTAAATAATACCATTTTATAATGGAATTCAAAAAACCGTCTGGTTATTAGAACATGTGCAATACTGATATAGGGTCGTCTGCGACAAACGACCCTGACTACATGAATAACATGTGTATATGTATACATATACATAGTTTTATACTTTGAGTTTTGACCGTTCTTCGGATTTAAAAAAATTGTAGATGTCTGAGAAAAATGTCGAACCCGATTGGGCGCATGTCTGTATTTATTGTATATATTACGTGTTTGTGAGTGTGTGCCTTGTAGAGGATGTTCAATAAACTTGTAAAAGACAAAAACCTTTTTATTTTTTATGTCAACCCCCTTCCGTATAAGTAGGAAATTCAAATGCCTTAATCTTTTTAAATAACATCCATTATCCATAGTAAAGATATGTCACTAAATAATCAAAAAACTAAATTTCATTCTGGTATACACATGTATGTAAGAAATAATAATAATAATAATACGTGTGTAAAATGCATATTAATGCGTAATTAATTTTTTTGATAATTCCGGAAAGACAAAGACTCACAATTTCCTGTCAAACGCCTGCTTATTGCCATCTACCGTTTAAGATACTAATGACAATTATTCAGAACATCTCAACTAGGTGTTTTTGGAAGAGCTTTTTCACCGACAAAATATAGTAAGACAAACAATTGAAAAACTTTTCGCCATCGGAGACCACCTAGCTGCTACATGACGAAAATATGCAGGTAAGTTTTACAATATTCAACGCTTTCATTATTTATGTAAAACTAAGTTGTAATAAATTTACTTACCTATTCCGTAGTTCCGATTTTGATGTGTTTCAACACTGAATTCTCCCTTCCTGAAAAAAAATATACATCTTAGTACAAATTAATTACTAATTACAACAAGGATAACTGATTTAATCTAATATTATTCTTCGAAACTGAAACAATAAAATTTATTTTGTGGTGCAATTAAACAAAGAAAGGAATAAGCATCTATAAGTTTCTGGAGTACCTTCTGTTCTCATCGGCACGTGACAGACAGTTGCGACAGAATAACGACCCACTAATGCCGGTGGACGGACAGTCCATTCGATCTGCACACTAATGCAAAGCCGGAGGGTAGGGCGGATTACCCTCTTCAGTCTCTTAAGATTCATAGGAAAGACAGACGAAATAAAGACAGAAGTGAAGTGAACGATCTGTGTGATATAGATAACTACCCTAGCAATTACTTAAGTGATACAAGAACTTCACAGAAAATCTTGGGTCAAGTCAGACGGATCCGGAATCTAACCGATATTCCCCTGAATGCTAAAGCAGAAGTTAGCTACTAGCAAGATTAATAAGTACCTGTAGGAAACCTAGTAAACGCCACTAGTTATAGGTTCAATAATATATTAATTAACTCTTTTAGAATTAAGTAAAACGACTTATTAAACGTAACAAAAAGAAATGAGCATATAGTACATATAGAGGGAAATCAATTAACACCATACGTACATCAGACAAAACTTTAAATAAAAGTAAATGTTATGGCTGAAACTACCTCAGTGCCGGCCTAGAGGAAGTTAGTAAGTCAAGCACCCTTTAGGAGCGCCAACGTATAAAGGTTTCGTAAACGCTAACTAAAGACCATATGTAGGTATTAAGGCTACCTACTCTGTTACCTGTCAATATGCAATTAATTTATGTCATTTTTACGTACAGACCAGTCCAGTTCTAATGCTAACTAATAAATTAGTCAACTGAATTAATTAGAGGAAAAAATAATTAAAACATCTTTACATAAAAAAATCAACCACTGAAATCAATAGATATGGTCTCATTAGCGAGTTTGTGGCAATGTACAAGTAGATACCTATTCTTTAACTCTCCCCGAACTGCGCCAGTAATGATAAATTAAAGGTTTTAATTAAAAGACTCCCCCGTTGCTGTTGTTATTTGTATTCGAGGAAAATATTAAACGGGACATTTTCTTTTCGCGAAAGCAATATCTGAAATTCAGTTGATTAACAAACCGGGAGCGTTCTGTTTAGGGTTGATAATGAATCCCAAAAGAAATATCTATTAAAACTTTTGGTTTCAATGAAGCAGTCGCCGCCATCTCCGTCGACACGGCAAAAGACCAAGGCGGCTATTGTGATGTTCAATAGGGCAAACACATCACCTCAATTAAAATGTAATAAGAATCTTCACTTCAGTACGAAACTCATTAACACAACACGCGAAAAGGCCCCTCTGATAAATTGATATTACCAATAGACGTTGTTATCGTACTGATATGAAAGTTTTCAACTTCACCCATTCATCGAAATTATCTGTCTCCATCATAAAATTATCAACATTTTAATTTTTAAGAAAAATTGACTATCGCTGTTTGCAGTTTATCTGAAGCTTCATCCCTGATTGTATTACGAGGCACATAGTCGAGTCAATATTTTTGGAATGAACAATATGAATGCTATAAAGTCGCGTTTCGTGACCAGAGATCAACTCTATCTGCTGCCTTTAAACAAATTTTATAAATTATTACAAACAGTGTAATGATTGCCATCTGTGGACGGTTTCAACAGAATATGGAGCACCATGAACTTTTTGTTCTGTTGCTTTTTGCTTGATACTTCTACACTTAACTTATTTTTATATTTTGTGGTAATACTTTGCCAATTGAACGCTAACGAGTGCAGGTAATCATCATCAACCAATCATTTCGTACAATTGACTTGTTCACGTATCAGCTAATACGAAGGTCACGGATAGGTATGTGCGTTTCGTCGAAAGCCGATAAGATGACGCGGTAACTGTTCTTAATAATTGACTTCTTATTAACTGGGGTAATTTATGTACACACCTTTTACATCCCCTACGTTGTGGTGCTATCACGAAATGTACTTTACAGTGCCATCAGATGTTACCCATTAAATATTCCAGAATACTGATCAGACATAGTGTAAAACGAAACGAAAGACGCTATAAGATCTGCAGCAGTATTGGCCGCAAGCAAGGAGGAGATATAGAAAGCACAATTTACCAATACTGAGTTTTTTTATACATTAATTTTTGTGAAGTTTATTCGAATTTATCATATTAGTTCGAAAATGAGTGTATCATTTCAATGCAGTTTATTTTACTTTCTAGATTTTATTCTTGGTCACGTATGGTTGACAGCAATTCATCTATTCTTTACTTTTTCAATTTTACAGAATTTAATTGAAACGTTCTTCTTACATTTACTTATCGCTAAAATTTGCAAGTTTAAGATAATTTTATAATGATAGAATGTTAAAATATACGCACTGTTTGTGAAAATATCGACAGACGAACGCCCAGTAGATGATGTTTCTCCTTGTTGGACAGTTATTTAATATCGGTTTGAAATCGAGTTTCCCCTATCTGATATACGCATCTGTAGGGAAGGTTTCTTGGATTTTTTGATTGAAATTTAACGAATCATTCTGCGGAATAATGATGATCAGTCGAACATTTTTTAGAGTAATGGAATTTGCTGACCGAAATTGGAATTTGGAGAGGGATATACAAACACTCGTCCTTAAAATTCCACAAATATCGAGTATACAAACAATAACACTAACTTTCTTTTGTTTTTCTATTTACTATACAGTATATAGTAACTACTCATCATTCAAGTATGTAGCAATCCGTATACTCGTATTCAGATAATATAGGTATTTAATTTTGTAATTTAACTTACACATATGGGGATGAAAATTATTTATAAGAAGTGCACAAACAGCGAAGAAACGAGAGCAACTTACTCAAGACCGGTTTGAAAACGGCAAGTAAAAGTAGGTATAATTAAAAAATCAACAGTGAAAATTATCCTACTTGTGATATAATGGCAACAAATTTCCATTGTTTTTCGTGAAATTCCTTTCGAAGAACAAGGATAATAATTTCGATTAACAACGTATAAAATACGATTGTAAAAATGCTTATCATTTCTCATGCATTTAATACCTAAAATACGATAATATATTTAAGTATAAGTTTTCGTCGGTAGTACTTACATATAAACCACGTTTTCTCAAAACTTATTAAAAATCCTCGTACGAACATTGACCGTGCCGCTCTTCAAAGAACTGAAAACAACCGACACCTAGTTTATTATTAATATACAGAGTGTCCCACTCGTCAGTGAACGAACAATCGTACAGTTAGATCGTGATAAAATAGTTTGACACATGTTTTTGTTTAATTCTATTATTCGTTGCATATCAAAAATATATGAATTTTCATTTTCTTTCAATTCGGAAAAACTACAAATACCTATTGCGTGTATCTGTGTGTAAAAATGCTAATTATGGTAGGTAAATGCCCTTTTAAGGGTTTCATCGTATTTGCACATCGAATAAATCCGCATTACGTGTTTATTTTATTAAATAATTGGATGATGCCCTTTCACAAATTATTACTTACAAGGTTTCCACATACATACCTACGTATGTATTATCTACAGTCAACCTAAATGATATATATATATATATATATAACTATGCAGAGAGTAGACGTCGTTCGCACATACGAGGGTCGTAATTCCGCCGATGGTCATATTTTCGCGATAGTTACTCATTATTCTCATTAAAAACAAATTCAATTTCATTCATAACCACTGTCAGATAATTCATTTATATAAAACCAATTTATTTACTTCAAAATATAGAGTTCTTACCCTATTTTGAGGGATGAATCAGCCGTCCTTTGCAGTTGAATACGTGTTGTTACTCATTCTGCAAGTTTACGTAAATGAAGAAATCCTTTTAAACTAACAGCTCTTTTAATCGAAATGTAGCACGCAGTTTTAGAGAACCATTCCAACCATCTAGGTATATTAACTTCCTAAGTATTGAAATTTTTTAGTGACAAACGTCACCACCTTACACATGAGCATTTACAATAGTTGCTGGTTATTTATCATAGTATCCAGTGAAAGGTATGTATTTGTACCACGGTTTCTACAACCAGCAGCAACCAGCCTAAATATGCGCCCTGATAAAGACATCATGTTTGTGCCAACGACGTCCGCTCCCTATTAATAACAAAATATTTAAATTCGGATGGTGAAAGTCCACCTGATTGTGAGTAATAATATTTTATTCTTTATTAAATTGTATTTCCTTTCGAAATTATTTATCTTAAGAATCTAGAAGTTTGTATGTTACAAAGACACCTTTTATACATGGAATTCAAAGTTTCTATTTCTTCAATTTCTTCAGTCATTTTTTTCCTCGTTTATCAAGCTATAGGTAAGATTCACCTACTGAGAAAACGATAACTTTTAAATGAAAACGAAGAAAAAGTTTTACAGAATGTCTTTAAATACATTTGAGATCAACAAAATCTTTTGTGTACGTTGCTTTACGATATTTGAATATTTTACACCGAGTTTTTATAGACGATTGATCAACTGTATTTGTTTATTCTTTTAAAGTATTTTTTATTGACTAGCGAGTCGGCTACTGTTCTGTTTAAATAGAAATTGAAGCTCCAGAATTGTATATAGATTCATGATTTTATATTACATATAAGAGAACAATATAACGAGAATAATAGTAATATTCATAATAATACGATAATAATAAGAATGATAAATGGAAGTACTTTTGTAAATGTAGGTTAATAAAATAAATTGTAGATTTTTTTTATATTTGTAAACAGTAATTACTTCATTGGGTCTCAATTTCATATTTATATTTTACACTCTTCCTATTTGTGCATTGCATTGAAGTTTTTGTAAATTTTACTCTCGTTTAAAGCAGGAAAATGTGTTATTTGAAGTATGTATACGTTCTAAGACAATCAATGTCGCGAAAACAGAATCCCATTTCTGTATATTTCTAATTAGGTGACTATTTGTTTTCTGGATGCACAAGACAGCTCAAATTTGTCATTTTGGGAATCATTTTTGAGGTTTAGGGGTTGGCGTGGAATAGAAGCCCAGAATCACTTGGCCCAATAGATAAGTTGAAATCAAGTCCGAAATAGCAATAACATATCTTTATTTAGAAAGTTTACGTACTATAATTTCTGCTTAATTCTAAACAGGTGTAGTAACATGCAAAAGGGAAAAATTAATGTACGCCGCGAGCTGTAAGAACGTCGCTACTAATAAGTTGTGCTCCGGAATTAGTTACTTATGATGCCGTTTGGACCATAAAACCTTATCCAACTGATTAACTTCTGTTATATTATATATTACATTAAAATGGCTCTTATTTTTTTTTTATAAAGTTATATTAAAGTTTAGTAGTTATTAATTAAATGCTTCTTTTGTCTTTGAAAATAATCATTTCACATCTGCACATTATTGTAAATTAAGGGCCGTGCCCAACGATGTGATTCTGGGTTCATATTTAATTGTTAATCTAAAAGCTTCATTTTTATGGAAAATACCTCTCAGGCGCTAGCAGTAATGTAACATGTACGATAAATTTGAGCTAGTCTACATGCCACTGCATTTACGATTAAGTAAAGGGCTTAATTTTACGATAAAATCATTATATTAACGTACTAAATAATACCATTTTATAATGGAATTCAAAAAACCGTCTGGTTATTAGAACATGTGCAATACTGATATAGGGTCGTCTGCGACAAACGACCCTGACTACATGAATAACATGTGTATATGTATACATATACATAGTTTTATACTTTGAGTTTTGACCGTTCTTCGGATTTAAAAAAATTGTAGATGTCTGAGAAAAATGTCGAACCCGATTGGGCGCATGTCTGTATTTATTGTATATATTACGTGTTTGTGAGTGTGTGCCTTGTAGAGGATGTTCAATAAACTTGTAAAAGACAAAAACCTTTTTATTTTTTATGTCAACCCCCTTCCGTATAAGTAGGAAATTCAAATGCCTTAATCTTTTTAAATAACATCCATTATCCATAGTAAAGATATGTCACTAAATAATCAAAAAACTAAATTTCATTCTGGTATACACATGTATGTAAGAAATAATAATAATAATAATACGTGTGTAAAATGCATATTAATGCGTAATTAATTTTTTTGATAATTCCGGAAAGACAAAGACTCACAATTTCCTGTCAAACGCCTGCTTATTGCCATCTACCGTTTAAGATACTAATGACAATTATTCAGAACATCTCAACTAGGTGTTTTTGGAAGAGCTTTTTCACCGACAAAATATAGTAAGACAAACAATTGAAAAACTTTTCGCCATCGGAGACCACCTAGCTGCTACATGACGAAAATATGCAGGTAAGTTTTACAATATTCAACGCTTTCATTATTTATGTAAAACTAAGTTGTAATAAATTTACTTACCTATTCCGTAGTTCCGATTTTGATGTGTTTCAACACTGAATTCTCCCTTCCTGAAAAAAAATATACATCTTAGTACAAATTAATTACTAATTACAACAAGGATAACTGATTTAATCTAATATTATTCTTCGAAACTGAAACAATAAAATTTATTTTGTGGTGCAATTAAACAAAGAAAGGAATAAGCATCTATAAGTTTCTGGAGTACCTTCTGTTCTCATCGGCACGTGACAGACAGTTGCGACAGAATAACGACCCACTAATGCCGGTGGACGGACAGTCCATTCGATCTGCACACTAATGCAAAGCCGGAGGGTAGGGCGGATTACCCTCTTCAGTCTCTTAAGATTCATAGGAAAGACAGACGAAATAAAGACAGAAGTGAAGTGAACGATCTGTGTGATATAGATAACTACCCTAGCAATTACTTAAGTGATACAAGAACTTCACAGAAAATCTTGGGTCAAGTCAGACGGATCCGGAATCTAACCGATATTCCCCTGAATGCTAAAGCAGAAGTTAGCTACTAGCAAGATTAATAAGTACCTGTAGGAAACCTAGTAAACGCCACTAGTTATAGGTTCAATAATATATTAATTAACTCTTTTAGAATTAAGTAAAACGACTTATTAAACGTAACAAAAAGAAATGAGCATATAGTACATATAGAGGGAAATCAATTAACACCATACGTACATCAGACAAAACTTTAAATAAAAGTAAATGTTATGGCTGAAACTACCTCAGTGCCGGCCTAGAGGAAGTTAGTAAGTCAAGCACCCTTTAGGAGCGCCAACGTATAAAGGTTTCGTAAACGCTAACTAAAGACCATATGTAGGTATTAAGGCTACCTACTCTGTTACCTGTCAATATGCAATTAATTTATGTCATTTTTACGTACAGACCAGTCCAGTTCTAATGCTAACTAATAAATTAGTCAACTGAATTAATTAGAGGAAAAAATAATTAAAACATCTTTACATAAAAAAATCAACCACTGAAATCAATAGATATGGTCTCATTAGCGAGTTTGTGGCAATGTACAAGTAGATACCTATTCTTTAACTCTCCCCGAACTGCGCCAGTAATGATAAATTAAAGGTTTTAATTAAAAGACTCCCCCGTTGCTGTTGTTATTTGTATTCGAGGAAAATATTAAACGGGACATTTTCTTTTCGCGAAAGCAATATCTGAAATTCAGTTGATTAACAAACCGGGAGCGTTCTGTTTAGGGTTGATAATGAATCCCAAAAGAAATATCTATTAAAACTTTTGGTTTCAATGAAGCAGTCGCCGCCATCTCCGTCGACACGGCAAAAGACCAAGGCGGCTATTGTGATGTTCAATAGGGCAAACACATCACCTCAATTAAAATGTAATAAGAATCTTCACTTCAGTACGAAACTCATTAACACAACACGCGAAAAGGCCCCTCTGATAAATTGATATTACCAATAGACGTTGTTATCGTACTGATATGAAAGTTTTCAACTTCACCCATTCATCGAAATTATCTGTCTCCATCATAAAATTATCAACATTTTAATTTTTAAGAAAAATTGACTATCGCTGTTTGCAGTTTATCTGAAGCTTCATCCCTGATTGTATTACGAGGCACATAGTCGAGTCAATATTTTTGGAATGAACAATATGAATGCTATAAAGTCGCGTTTCGTGACCAGAGATCAACTCTATCTGCTGCCTTTAAACAAATTTTATAAATTATTACAAACAGTGTAATGATTGCCATCTGTGGACGGTTTCAACAGAATATGGAGCACCATGAACTTTTTGTTCTGTTGCTTTTTGCTTGATACTTCTACACTTATTGAAGTTTTTGTAAATTTTACTCTCGTTTAAAGCAGGAAAATGTGTTATTTGAAGTATGTATACGTTCTAAGACAATCAATGTCGCGAAAACAGAATCCCATTTCTGTATATTTCTAATTAGGTGACTATTTGTTTTCTGGATGCACAAGACAGCTCAAATTTGTCATTTTGGGAATCATTTTTGAGGTTTAGGGGTTGGCGTGGAATAGAAGCCCAGAATCACTTGGCCCAATAGATAAGTTGAAATCAAGTCCGAAATAGCAATAACATATCTTTATTTAGAAAGTTTACGTACTATAATTTCTGCTTAATTCTAAACAGGTGTAGTAACATGCAAAAGGGAAAAATTAATGTACGCCGCGAGCTGTAAGAACGTCGCTACTAATAAGTTGTGCTCCGGAATTAGTTACTTATGATGCCGTTTGGACCATAAAACCTTATCCAACTGATTAACTTCTGTTATATTATATATTACATTAAAATGGCTCTTATTTTTTTTTTATAAAGTTATATTAAAGTTTAGTAGTTATTAATTAAATGCTTCTTTTGTCTTTGAAAATAATCATTTCACATCTGCACATTATTGTAAATTAAGGGCCGTGCCCAACGATGTGATTCTGGGTTCATATTTAATTGTTAATCTAAAAGCTTCATTTTTATGGAAAATACCTCTCAGGCGCTAGCAGTAATGTAACATGTACGATAAATTTGAGCTAGTCTACATGCCACTGCATTTACGATTAAGTAAAGGGCTTAATTTTACGATAAAATCATTATATTAACGTACTAAATAATACCATTTTATAATGGAATTCAAAAAACCGTCTGGTTATTAGAACATGTGCAATACTGATATAGGGTCGTCTGCGACAAACGACCCTGACTACATGAATAACATGTGTATATGTATACATATACATAGTTTTATACTTTGAGTTTTGACCGTTCTTCGGATTTAAAAAAATTGTAGATGTCTGAGAAAAATGTCGAACCCGATTGGGCGCATGTCTGTATTTATTGTATATATTACGTGTTTGTGAGTGTGTGCCTTGTAGAGGATGTTCAATAAACTTGTAAAAGACAAAAACCTTTTTATTTTTTATGTCAACCCCCTTCCGTATAAGTAGGAAATTCAAATGCCTTAATCTTTTTAAATAACATCCATTATCCATAGTAAAGATATGTCACTAAATAATCAAAAAACTAAATTTCATTCTGGTATACACATGTATGTAAGAAATAATAATAATAATAATACGTGTGTAAAATGCATATTAATGCGTAATTAATTTTTTTGATAATTCCGGAAAGACAAAGACTCTCACAATTTCCTGTCAAACGCCTGCTTATTGCCATCTACCGTTTAAGATACTAATGACAATTATTCAGAACATCTCAACTAGGTGTTTTTGGAAGAGCTTTTTCACCGACAAAATATAGTAAGACAAACAATTGAAAAACTTTTCGCCATCGGAGACCACCTAGCTGCTACATGACGAAAATATGCAGGTAAGTTTTACAATATTCAACGCTTTCATTATTTATGTAANCTGTTAAGACAGCAGGTAAAAGTTGGTCTGTGTTCTGTCGGAGCTGCCTGCGACGCGCTGATGAGATCCAAAAAGAACGAAATCGCAATCCGCGTCTGGCAGTTTCGACAGAATACAGACCACTTCAAATTATTTATATTCGGTAGCACTTAAGTAAATACTTTTTACTAAATTTTTGAAACAATAGTATCGAATATCTTAAAATTTATGTGGAAGAAAATGTCTGTCGGTACTAATCCTCTAACAAAAAGGAACTTTTTTAATTTCCGAATCGTTCAAGAGTACGCCTTACAAAAGAGCAAAAGTTTGAAAACCACCAGCACGGTTTTTCGCCTCATCCGACTCCATGCACTGAACAATTCCCTTCGACTTGGCCCGTTCTACTACGTGCTTTACTTTCGAGCTCACTTTCAATATTTCATTTAATTTCGCTTATCTCGCGAAAATGTGAACATTTTTGAGAGCGAACACAAAACGCGGGCACAAAGCATTAATCAATTTCGCATGCCCGTGAATCGTATCAAAACATATTCCACAGAAGAAGAATAAATCACTAGTGGAATCCATTACCGGAATGAATTAACGTCATCTTGAAAAGAATTAAACGAACGGAATTAATTATAAGATTGATGGAATACCAAAATCAACGGAGAAGGCCACGGCCCCTCCTCACTTCCTCGTCCGTTTTCCTAAAATTATTCCAGCCCGGCATTTTTTCAAGTCGAAATAAAGAGATTAAGACCCGCTTTCTTAAGTAACTCTGATAAATTTAGCAGCGAAATTTAATTGGCAAAAATTTAATAAACGCCAGAGCTCTGTGGAACTTCTTTTCAGAAGGAACGCTCTAAATACTCTAACTGCCTTCTTTCACACCATTCCCAGAAATTAAAAATTATGGTAATGTAATTTTCATAGCGCATTTTAAGCCCATTGCTTGACGATATTTCGCTTCCAATCAAAGCGGTCGAATGAGAATAATTAATACATAATATCATAACTTTATTTATTGAATCTAACATAAAGCTTCCTTGACGAAAAATTTCTTTGATTAGTCATAAATTGACAATTTCTAAAATTCCTCTCTATCTACTGTTCGTTTCAAGAATTTACAGATATGCCCCTTCCCTTTATTTGGATGCGCCGTAGCATAATTCCATATTCAATCATATTTATCTGCGGAGCTCATTTCTCCACCGATCATCGAGCGAGAGCTAGACAAAAATGTACAGTACCATTTGCAAAAATATTTAAACTGCCTCGTTAAAATTTTAGAATAAGCTTTATTTAAAAGCATATTTAACCAAAAATAATAGCAAGTGAATTAACTTAACGTTCTACACACCTATAAAACTTTTGTTTTGTTCTCTATTGTTAATTTATATACACTTCTGTTTCAAGAAATAGCGAAACATTTTCGTCTAGTACTGTACAGTTCTAGCCGATCTCCTGAGACCGCCTATCGAGAGCTCTGCTCGTTCAAGCTTGTTCCGACTATTTCTGTCTTGCTCACGCCTAGTGTGTATTCTTTTTATTTTCGCGCAGATTTCTTCAAGGTCACAATTCTAACAAATTGAAATGGACTATACTTAGCAGTAATTAATAAGCGACACTAGGGGCTTTATTAAAAGATTAAAAATTAAAGCCAAACACATAATATTAAACTTTCAAACTAGACACTGAAGCATCAATGGCTACTGATGACAAAAAAATTACACAGACTCACACTGAGATATATGTATAACACAACAAGCTATTACCCGGCTTAAATACGTGTCAAATATAATCGAAAACAATTAAATGATAAATAGTCCTGACCATGATCATCAGGATAAAACTAAAATTTCTAATTTTGTAGATTAAATATACGCTTTGAGTAGTATGACTGAATGAATGAATAATTTTTTTCTATCCCTCGAGAACAGTATATTTTTCCTGCATAAAAAATACCCTATGTCCTTTTCTGTACCCTTGACAATGTGTTTACAAAATTGTATGATAATTGGTTGTGTATTTAAGACGTGATATGGTAATAGACAAACAAACTCGTATTCGAATTTATAATATTAGTTTGGATTTCGATTAGAATAGATAAGTAAACGAACGAAAATGTTTTAAGACAATAGAGAGAAACACAAAATAAAGATGCAACATTTGAACCATTACGTTAGTATGAAATATTACTTTAATTTACATGCGCTTTAAACAAAGATAAAATGACTGCTACCGCTATTTTGAATCTTTTTTTGCATGTATTAACGTCACTTACTTACAAGGCACCACTAACAATTGCTACTGTTATTATTTTATTTGCGGCGGCAGAAAAGGATCGCCTTTGGTGTTATTGCTTATTATAATTTTCAAGTGTTAATTGCGCTCATTATTAATTCATCAAACATTATTGTATTCTGTTCTAAAGAAGTGTTATGTCTATACCGTAATAACAAAACCTTACTATAGTTCCGCGCCAACATTTATACACAATGTTTTCGAAAATATATTTTCTAAAACTTCTAAGTCCTTGACGTAATCATACGATGTATTACCAAAGAGGAAGCGTGGAATCTGAAAAATGCCCGTCCGTTCTCTAGGGAGAGGTACGATCTAAGAAAAACGACGGTTTCATCACAAGAAAACGCTGCAAAACGGTGCCGGTTCCCTCGTTCCGAAATATGAATACAAATAACAAATAATATTGTTTTATGTTTCAAAGAGGGAGTCGTCGAAGCGGCAGAATTGTAAAGGAGAGAGAGATGAAAAAGCGTTTTGACTCTTCGACCAGCCTTATATCTAGTTCTCTGAACTAGAGATAATTCAGAATCTCATGGTTGCGTACTGTCAAAACTCTGCCCGTTCATTGATTCCTACATTTCTATCTTTTTAAAATATTAGCCTGTTTAGAGTTTATCTGAAGTTCTATTCCTGGTTGTATAGGAGAGACACATGGTTAACAGAAGAACGTCAAAGTTGTTTCTTTCTAATGTTACAAGAGACCAAGATTTAGGCACGCAACCAAAACTCCAAATTTTCAACTTTTGGTTATTACTCGAAAATAAAAAACTTACTAGTTTTTGAAAACACCAATAAATTTGACTTAAAGAAAGAGATCGAGAAGCAACCATTACTTTTTTTGTATCTTATAGTTGCCAAGTAGTTCTATACAAACGTCGAAATTTGCCCACCCTGTACACATAAATAGTAGGCCATCATAAGGTTATCAGTCCTAAGACTGGTTGGCCACGCACCTCCACTCTTTCCTATTCTGAGCTAATTCTCGCATTTCCCCAAAACTAGAACCCACATCCTTAACTATTTGCGAACAGTAATCTAATCTAGGTCTACCTCTACCCCTCCTAACTCTCGTTTCTGCCTCTAATATGTCTCTGACTAGACCTTCATGCCTGAGAAGGTGTCCTACCAACCTATTTCGCCTATTTCTTATTGACTTTCATAGAGTCCTCTGTTCTCCTATTCATTCTAATACCTCTTCATTTCTAACCTCCTCTATCCACGGTATCCTCATCATTTAATTATGCATTGAATGCGTCTGAGATGCTTCCCAAATTTTACTATAGATTAAAAACTAAATTGTTTACGTATTTTTCAAATAAAAAATTTTAAAAATTTACTCCATTTAGTCCATTACTTGGTATCTACGTATGACTGCAATTTAGTTAACACGTTTATACTTGGAATATAAAATGTAGAAATCAAAGGGCGCTGGCTTGTAAAAGCACCAGCGACAGACACTAAACATAAGCGATCCCTGATTAGAATTTCACCCTCACGCCAAATTGCTATTCAAATGCGTTTCGTTATTGGCAAACGATTTATTTCGGTGCCGTTTTGTAAGGAGATGAAACGGCAACGGCAGCAGCTTAGCTCATTCTGGCAAAGAAAAATGTTTATTTTATTCAAATTGCGGGGCCGCCTCTCGGCGATTTATTAAGCATAGACTAAAAAGTGGTCACAAGCAAAATGCACCTAACTTCAGGCAATAAATGAGCGAATTTTTTTTGTTAAAATTTAGGCAAAATTTAACTAATCCATTAATCTTCATTAGTGGAGATAAACAATTATGAGCAAAAGCAAGAGGCAAGACAATAGATTTATTCTTACTAAGTCTTGTATAGTCGAATCTTATGGTTACATAGATTAATCTTACAGTTAGAGTAAGATGGGAGAATGGAGACCGGGTGTGCGCGAAAATAGCCTCAAATTAGTCAATTTTTTTAATACAAATTAAGAAATAAAAAAGTAAAATATCTATGATACAGATACTGTTTAAACATTTTACTTAAGTTTATTACATTAGGCAGTATCTATAAATGTTATAAACAAGAAAGCAAAAGTGGAACAGTGACTGTCATTTCTGGTCAGCGATATCAATGAATAATTACAGTTGGGGTATTTATCATAAAAAACTGCTGAATATGGTTAGGTTAGGTTAGATCTAAGTCTTAATAAACCACTGAATATGGTTACCACATGTTCCTAATTCAAATTCGCAAGTATAGGTTCTATTTAATCACAAAAAAATAAAAGAACTCTCTCTTAATTATGAAATCCTACCAATAGCGCGGCAAACGCCATCTATAGTACAATGCTACATTTAGTGGAATTCATTATGCTCAATAAGGTTCATTTAAATAGATGGATATCTATTTGCTGAACTGAATCTACGGCGTAACTCACCACTACTAGCAGGTAGAGTTGGTCACAGACCTGTTGAAACTGTCTGCGACGTGCTGATGAGATCCAACAAGTTCGAAATCGCAATCCGAGTCTGGCAGTTTCGACATGATACTAACCACTTCTAATTTATTTGTTACCTTCTCTTAATACTTACATAGACATTTGCATTGGATGATCGATTACAAAAGCCTTTTAAATAACGTTTTAACTCAGAATTGACAATTAATACACATGCAGTTCTTGTTTACACTTGTTTACAAGAATTTTTTTGCTTGAAAACAAATACATTTTGTTAGCGATGCTTTACACTCCACTAAGTTTAGAAAACCGGCTAGGTTTTGTACGCCTTTTATTATTTGTTTAATCAAACGTGTATGCAGTTGAATTAGCACAATGGAGACTCAGAAAAGTAGAAAAATCTAGTGCGCAAAGAACCAATGAAGCACGGCGTACAAAAAAAGCTAGATGTCCTACACATGGACGCTTTATTAACTTTGCTTCTAATAGTTTTCAATTTAATACCATGTACAACATAGAGTAAGCTAAAGAAGTCGTTAGAAACCGGATACTTGTAACTTCTATTAAATAAAAATCAATTAACACATAAAAAAAAACAATTTAAAATGGATCTATTGTACGCGCTAGGCATTAAAAATAGTGCAAGTAGGCATTTGGTCAAAATTGCTCTAAGTAATATGTAGGGGGGGGGGGGAACTAGTTGTAACAATTTTTCGTTTCTTGGCTATGGAAGCTTTCTTGTTGGGTATTTAGGAAATGCAGCAATGAGCTATTATCCAACTATCGATTTCAAATAAGATTTTGATCAAACCTATGACGAATTCTTGTGAAAATGGCTTAGAAAAAAAAGTGACGAGAGTTACAACTTACCCCGTGATTGGGGCTATTTATGACAGGCTTGGGGCTAATTATGACAGGCTTGGGGCTAATTATAACAGTAGGAATCGAAAACCACTTTTCTATTTTTCAAAGATTTATTTAGTATATTTAGCATTATCAGGCATGAAGGTGTAGTCAGAGACCTATTAGAAGCAGAAACAGGAGTTTGGAGGTGTAGAGGTAGACCTAGATTAGATTACTGTTCGCAAATAGTTAAGAATGGGGGTTGATCTGATTTTAGGGAAATGCGAAGTTTAGCTCAGGATAGAAAAGAGTGGAGATACGTGTCCAACCAGTCTTAGGACTGACGAACTTATGATGATGATGATTTAGCATTAGAAACTTTAAAGACCCTAAAACAATCTTAGACTTTAATGTTTCATCCTTAATCTAATAGAAAAATATTCAAACATGGACAAAAACATATTTTTTCTTTTTTAAACCATAAAGGAACTGAAGGCTCACATCCATTTATAATAACAAAATCCCAACTTCGTAAGTAATTAGCCTTTTGATTAAAGTGGATAAAATATGAAATCAGTCTTAATCGGAATTACAATTGAGACACACAAATGAGATCTTATCTCCTGAAGCACATTTTACATGAGCCCACATCTTGCACATTATAACAAAATTGTTCTTCGGGTTCAGATTCTGAATCAGATTTTAAAATTTTCTTTTTTAATCATTTTACTATGATAAACCAACTTGTAACTTGTTACAACATGGCCCACTGCATAAGCATAATCGAAGTAAGCAAATCCTAAATGTATTCGAATAAATTAAAAACTGCTAAACAATTAGAAATGAATAATAATCAATTTTGTTTTAAACATAAAAAAAGCTCATTACGTGGTCTTACTGGAACGCCTGCAAAATACCGTCTCCTGCGGGGAAACAGATCGCGCTCATATGATAGAATCGGTATTAAATAAAAGGTTAAGTTGAAAATTAAATAAATATTTTTCTATTATCTAGGTAAACAATGCTTGTTACTACTTGCCCCTGTTATAACTAATCCCCCGTTCTCCTACACCTGCTTATAAGTTTTTTTCATCATCATTATCATCATAAAGCCGTCAGTTAGAAGACTGATTGAACACCTAGCTCCACCCCTTCCCACCCTGAGCTCATCTTCATATTCTCCAAAATAAAACAGTATTTAAACATTACTTGAGAAAAAGCATTATTTAATGTCATCAGGTTTCAACTACAACGGCAATTCAGTCCAAAAACAGGACTCTCAATACTTAGAAAATGATGCTGACTTTTTGGCAGTAAAAGAAATTGTTGATAAGTATTGTTAATAAAGTTCTACGAAACTGTCGTTATTTTCGCGTTTTCATATCAGAATTGAATCTTTATTGTAATTTCTAACAAGATAAATATTAATTGTAGACCTTTTCATGAATAGGATAGAAAAGGTCAGAAATGAAGAGATATTAGATAGAAAAGGAGAACAGAAGACTGTATGGAAGACAATAAGAAATAGGGGAGATAGGTTGGTAGGACACCTGCTTAGACATAAAGGGCTAGTCAGACATATGAGAAACAGAAGCAGGAGTTAGGAGTAGTAGAGGTAGGCCTAGATTATATTTCTTTTCACAAATAATTAAGAATGTTGGATGTTCTACTTTTAGGGAACTACAAAGATTGGTTCAGGATAGGAAAGAGTGCAGGTGCATGTCCAATCAGTCTTAGGACTGACAACCTTATAATGACGATGAATTAGGCAATAAGACATCATTTTCCAATTACCTATATGTGAAGTGTCATGAAATTTCTTGACTGTGTCCCGTTTTTCCAGGTCTCCATCGGCTACATTATTAGAGCTTAACCAATATACCCCCGATAAACGTTCTAAAATATCCATTGAGATTAATAATCGCGTTTCCGGTCGAAGGAACTATGAATATTTTTCATTTTTATTGGCCCATTTACAACCAAATTTCAACCATAACGAGAATGCAGTTCGGTGGCGGTACAGCGTGTGCCGTGCCGCCAACTCGAAACAGTTATTCAAACTCGGGGCAATACTTTCCGATGCGATAATATTCGCGGTGAACAAGGGTTGCAAGTATTTGCATTTTAATAGTTTCCTTTCGCCGGTCGGATTTTACTTCTTCATCTCTTCTAACGACTACCAAGAGTTTTGCTCATGTGTAAAATAAATATCATCTGCTATTAACGTAACTTACGGGATATTATTAAGATAACCCCTGTCGCTTTATGATAATTATTAGCTATACACAGTCTTGACAGCCAACGCGATTTCAATATTAAGAATAAATGACTAATTTCACATTATGCAATATTCGAAATAAATATATGAATCTACATTTTAAACATCTTTAAAACGTTTAATCAAAGGATTTATGTGTCTGAAGCCAGAAGGCTAAATTCAATATCTGAAACTAATCGTAATTTTTAATCAAAACCCACCCATCTTATACGTACTGAAATAAACAGCTGCGGTAATTTGATAAATTGCAAACAACTGAAGTGTTACAATTTTTAGAGAAATCGAGTTAAAAATCGTTTCAAATTGTCCACCAATTGAAAATGTATAGTGGAATGAGGTTTGTCTAAAACTCCTACATCAACAGTAGGTAGAAGAAGGGGAAAGAGCCGCCAACGAATGCAAGGATATCCAAGTCCAAGATGAAGGAAATACCGTTCCTGTTTTTCGATATTCAGGGCCTTATCCACCGCTTGTACGATTCTTTTGGCCAGAAAGTAATCGGATAGTTATATGTTGGCGTCGTGAAGCGGTTGAGGGCACACTTTTTTCGCGTAAGGCAGAGCCGGGCAAACTCGGCTCTTTTGACTCCCGAGTGCTCCTCAAGGTTAACCAAGTAGCTCCTCATTGATCCTGCGAGGGCAAACTCGGCTCTTTTGACTCCCGAGTGCTCCTCAAGGTTAACCAAGTAACTCCTTATTGATCCTGCGAGTGCGAGTGAGATGATTCTTTCCTTTTCTTATCCCTTCCATTTCGTAGGTGAGTCTCCTCTTCCATAGCCAAACAAAAATAGTTTTGCGAACGTAGTAACGAAAATTTTCGTAGGTATTATTTAAGTTGCGAGAGTGGCTTCGCTCGTCTACGGGATGAAGGGGCTTGATATGGGAGTGGAAGGGAGAAGAAAAAGACAAAACAAAATTATTCATTACTGCTTACTCTCTCGTACTCATTGAAGGGTATGGAGTGACTCAAACTAACCTCATGTAGCGGCTCCTGCGAAGTTAAAGTTTGCCCGG
>NW_020438934.1:712565-720728 GCF_000699045.2 Agrilus planipennis
CAGTATCAAATCAGTATCGAAACAGTATCAACAAGCAACAATCAATTCATATTCAATCATAGAGCCTACTTTTATACTTTTACATCTAATTTTATTTATTTAGTTTATTTTAATTCTACGTGTAAGTTAAGTGTTGACTATTAAATATTTAAAACAACAATCGTTATCATTTACATAAAATAGTTTGCTCGCAATTAATTTGGCGTGTAAAGTGAGAATACCAGAAAGAACTCTTTCAATTAAAATTTATTTTCTCACAACAAACAGTATTATTGAATTTAAATTTATTGTTTTATTAGGGTAGCTAGAAATTAAGAAGCACGCTTTCTAGTGCCATTATTTGTTTACATTGTATATATTTTCGTCGAGTCAGTTTTAAGAGAAAGTTTTTTGTTTTGTATGCTCGACTTTATTTCTTTGTGTATGATAAGAGTGAGGTGGTTTCTGTCAACCATTCCTAATAAAAGGGGTTGCAACGGCTCATTTTAGAGAGATTCATAGAGATCAAGAACTAAAGCAAAAAAAAAGATAGATTCATTTTCGTTCATTATTAGCCACTTTAATTTCCTTCATATGTTTGTTATAAGTTTTAAGTACACACGTTCAATTTGTATATATGTAAATAAATAGTTAATTTAAAAGCAAGTGTTTTCACTACCGAAAAGCAATAAATAGATCGCTCGCCATTAATTTAGCGTGCGACTTGAGGATAAAAGAAAGTTATCTTTCAACTCAATAAACTAAAATTTCCTCAAGAGAACAAACAAGTTTCTTACTGATTCCATTTCTTGATTTGTGTATTACGTACCTAAGTAATTTTGGAAAATACTTCGGTTTGAAATAGTAAAAGGAAAACAGCAGACATGAGAGTAAAATCGTAGATAAAACCGTCTGTGTACGAACTAGGCGTTAGAAAGTTTTCAATCCCCGGGCGTCAGACGTGGGCTGGCTGGTGATTCAAAGTGCAGAGGAGAGCTGAGTTGCAAATGTTATCAAAATTTACATGCTAACGAATTCGCAAGTAACAAAAACAAGCGGCGCATGTCTATGTAAATGAAGACGTCACAGGCGAAGATGTTCCAGTGGCAATTTGCGTCTAGCACCGGATCACTTCTCAAATTGTCGACATATTTCAAACCCATCCCGTTCCGTTCCGTTCCGTCCCGTCCTATGGCCCGGCCCCGGTCGATTATAATAATCGCACCGTTCGCATTCGACACGACTCAATTTTAATTACATTTTCTTTAATTAATATGCTAATAATTTTGCATAGTAATTATTGAACGCAATCTAGCGAAAGCCCATGTCGCTTTGATGTGTTTATCGGCGCGATTTCTAACACCATCGGGCTTTTCATCCGATTCTGGTAACACGTAATCGCTACGAATGTTATTGAGTCGAATCTTTCAAACGTTTGGGCACATCAGCATTTATCAGCTACGTGATTGCTGCTTTATATTAGCGCAATAAAGTTATAGCACACCCGAGAACTACTTATAAAATAATTATATTAATAAACTACATTATGTTCTTTGCCAGCAATTTATCTAGACCGCCAGATGTGCACCGCGACTTTGAACTAATTAGTTTTCAACAACAAACCATATGTAGTTTCACAAATCAACGACCAAACCGATGATTGCAGTTACAATTTAGCAAAACTACCTCTAAGGTGTGAACCAATAGCTTCGAAATCGAAATCCATATCTATTGATACCGGTTGATGTCTAAGAACATAATATTTTTTATTAGTGGAGGACACCAATTAGATTCCGGGTCCGTCTGCCTTAGTTCACGTTTTTCTATAGATTCCTTGAATCACTTAGGCTTAGGCAAACACTAGGACAGTTCCCTTGTCTTCATTTCTTCCGTCTCATCTGTCTCAGCCCAACGACAACCAATCCGTTTCTGCGATTCCTAATAGAATGCATACATCGAAGGAAGTACTTGGTCGTCAGTATAGGTAGCCGGTGGGAATAAAACACGCAAAAGTTTTAGTTTTCTAGCCTGGCAAGTAGATACTTTTGTAAATAGATGGCGATATACTGCCAATAACTTAATATTTATGTATGTTCTATTTAATAAATTATATCTAAAAAATCAAATTCACAAAGGAATAAAGACGAAGAGAACAAATAACCAAAAGAAGCAGTCTCTATTCCGGTAAATTTGGGATATTTAGTAGTATTTCCCAATTTTTCATACTAATTAATTTCTAGGGTCTGTAATCAAATTAATCAGATACTTGTTTTTGCATTAGGTGTAATGAACATGGCATTTTAGGTTCTAGATATTCACAATCACGACCATTGTTCAATTTCAGTCGAAAATGTTAAGTGTTTAGATTGCAAAAAAAAAACCCTAAAAGTATCTAAACTGAAATTCTGAATATTCAACTCAATAGGAAAGAAGACATCATGGATGTCAATAAAATATATAGTTAATCGTAGGTATACAAAATTAGTATTTGTTTTCTAATATTTTAAATAAATGTTTGCTTATAAACTGACCAATAGCACGAATAATTAAATTGAAATATGCACATCGAGATTTTCTTCAGTCAGTCCAATTACTTTGTTAGCCTTCAAAACACAGAATTTATTGATACCTCCCCGTATTATTTAGAAAAACATCTACAGTAGCAGATTAGCAGCACCCAAGGCAAGGCTAATTCACATCTTACGGCCTGCAACTTTTATTTATGAGTGTTAATGCGATATAGTTAATAGTGAAATTAGTTCCCCATTAGAGTGCACTTATTCTTCGGCTTAATCATTTTACGCTTAATTTATGTTCTTTCGCGGAGCAAGTGTGCTCCTTTAAAACTTAACGCCGAGTTATTAAAATTAGCACTAATCGAGCTGACCGCGGGTTGCCTTCTTATCGCAAATACAATGGGATGATTTCCACGGATAAAAACAATGAACGAAAATTAAGCAATCAATATTTTTACTAGGATTAATTATTTGTTTATTGATTTGGCATTGCAGTTTCTATCTCAACCATCCACGTCGAAAATGCCATTTCATAATAGAGTAATTCGTTTTAGGTTCCCCACAGTACGGAACCTCAAATCCCAACATCGAAGAACTCTTTAGAAAAAAATAAGGAATAAATGCCAGCATTTTAGTCTGTTATAATGGTAACTCACAATAACGTATAATGTACGACGTCTGTTCAAAAAGTTTCGAGAATTTTTAATTTTCGCGGATTACGTTTATTCGATTTTTGATTTTTTTGTGGCGTTATATTGGTACCCACGTCTCTCACTTTTACCGACAAGTTCGATCCTGTTGAATGTTCAGTTACTTTTTAACAACTGCTTTAATTGCACGTATTTTGGCTCATCTTCAATTCCTTCTCCTATTCCAAAAAATGAATCAATGAATCTGTATCAAATATTGTGTGAAAAACAAAATTAAGTGCACGGACTTATTCCGAATGTTGACCGTGGATTATGGTAAACCTACCTTGAACCGAAGTAACGTTTATCGGTGGTACAAAATGTTCTCAGAGGGCCGAGATGATGTGAACGACGAAGAGCGTGATAGATGCCCGAGCACGTCAACAACAGACGAAAACATTGATGAAATTAAGAAAAGGGTACTAGTCAATCGTCGAATCACAGTTAGAGAAGTTGCTGAGGACCTATACATATCGCTTGGCTCCTGCCATTCGATTTTTACCAATGATTTAGACATGAGACGGGTCGCCGCGAAATTCGTACCAAAATTACTCAATTTCGACCAAAAACAGCATCGCATTAACATTGCTAAGAAGCTATTGGACTCTGTCCGAGACGACCCAAATTTGCTCCAGAGGGTCATAACTGGTGACGAATCATAGGTTTATGTTATGACGTTGAAACCAAAGCTCAATCATCCCAGGAAGTTGTGGCACAAGCCAAAATCGAAAAAAGCGCGCTAAGTTAGATCGAATGTGAAGTTTTCTTCGATTGCAGGGGCGTAGTGCATCATGAATTCTTGCCACGGAGTAGAATAATCAATAAGGAATATTACCTGCACGTTATGCGCAATTTGCACGAAGCGATCCGTCAGAAACGCCCGAATTTGTGGAAGAACAAAAATCAGCTTTTGCACCATGATAACACCCTTACTCACACATCATTGCTTGTGCGCGAAATTTTGACCAAAAACAACACACTAATAATGCCGCAGCTACCGTATTCCCCAGATCTGGTCCTTTGTGACTTTTTATTGTTCCCGAAACTGAAGAGGCCCATGAAAAGACGACGCTACGCTACCATTGAAGAGATAAAGACGGCACCAAAGGAGGAACTGAACAAGATCACAAAAAATGATTTTTTGAAATTTTTCGAGGATTGGGAAAAACGTTGGCACATGTGTATAATATCTTGTGGCGATTGCTTTGAAGAGGACAGAATAGATATTCATGAATAAATAAATAATTTTTGAAAAACACAAAATTCGCGATACTTTTTGAACAGTTCTCGTATAGGTTGTAGTAGGTAATACAGAAAAATAGAAAACGGGAAGTTAATTATCTTGATGGTTGCCTACGAGTAATACATAGCAGATGAAGCTATAATTAAGAATATTGAAAACGAAGGAGCAAACAAAATAAAGACACGTATGTACGATTAATGTATAAATGCGTACCTACAAATCATTGAGATTCGCATGATCATATGTTATTAATTTACAACCGATTTTGATTTATATTAAGTACAAAAAAAAAGGTTATCCACCAATAGTATTATAAGTACTATGATAGCTATGCCACCAAAAATGTTTAATTCATAGTTGGACACAATGATGAAAATGTATTATTATCAGGTTCAAATGTCGATTATTTTTCTCGGATGTGTATTGGCTAATGACAATATTTTATCAGTCACAAAAACAGAGTGATAGCAAAAGTACTCGTTGCTGATTTGATTATTTATTATTAAATGTAGTAGAAGTAGCTATATAAATAAATCAAAATACTGGACAAGTTTTATAAAAATAAACTAAGTATCTAAGAATTGTTTCTATTGTTTAACTCTCAAAAGCTGCATATGTATTACACTACAGTATAATAGGATTAACCAAAAAGTATAGTTATCATTGTGTTTAAAGTCTTCGTACCATAAGGACTTGATTGGAGTGCAGTATAAACTCATCTCTCTGATGAGATGTTCGCTTTTTCATTCCTCGATCTCGTCAATGGAATCCGTAATTTCATCTATCCACCACCTATATCGGTTGATGATGAGCATGACATATTTCCGTTGGAATTTTGCCGAATTCTTCTCAATTTTTTACGGCTTAACCGGCATTAACATCATTGGAACGTGACTTTCGTCGCAGTTATTCTTTTCGTATTGGCATCGGGGTTCGGGGCCGAGATTGGGGAATCAAAGCATATCGCGTGCGATAATCGCAACTTTACGGTCTGAGTGTGGCATATTTCGCAAGGCGAGAGCAGATCTTCTCTCTTTCGAACTGCTCATCCACTTATTCGACCCTCTTATGCCCGGATAAGTCACGATGATTACTTTCCAACGGAAAGGATTTATTCCGGTAATCTCGCTCTAACTTTCCTTATCTGCATACAAACGACGAGAAGCATGCACCAGTTAGATGCTTTATGTAGCAAAATTGCCACCGCGAAAGAATATCATCGCCTGACTGCTTTAGTATGCCATATTCCACTAACCCTTCTCTTTACCTGCATCCATCAAATATCACCGTTGTATGAAAATTTTCCTACTGATTTGTTACTGTTACACATAGATGTGTGTGCTAACACATTCCATTATGAGAGCAAATTTTTATATTATTATTCCAGCCGTTCAACAGTTCAATGATAAATCCTAAAATGTACCAATCAATCTCGATAAAGATAATAAACTGGATTCATAACTCTTAGGCTATTTAACGGCTGTACGTATTATCTGGTAAACCTTACCGTTTGCGAAAAAATCCTAAATGATTCACTGTTCAGGCTTTTATATTATTATCAGGCATTAGATACGTTTAACTAGAATTGTACAGAAGAGGATGGAAAAAAGGGCGGAAGAACTATTAGGGGAAGATCAATTTGGGTTTAGAAGAAATAGAGGAACGCGGGAGGCCATTCTAGCTTTACGGGTAGCAATAGAGAAANAAAAGACAAAACAAAATTATTCATTACTGCTTACTCTCTCGTACTCATTGAAGGGTATGGAGTGACTCAAACTAACCTCATGTAGCGGCTCCTGCGAAGTTAAAGTTTGCCCTGCTCTGGCGTAAGGCACTTTCAAAGAAAATCTAGATTCTGCATCACGACAACGCTTTCACGCATTATTCGTTGATTACCTGCGAGTGTTTGATAAAAAAAAAACTTAATTTGTCTCCCTTACAGATCAGATTTAGCCCCATGCGACTTTTGATTGCGGCACAGAAGAGTCAAGACAGCTATGACGACGTTTCTCAACTCCATAATTTCAGAAAGCTACAAAAGGTATTTGCAAGAGAGCAGAGGTGTATAGAGTTAGAGGGTGACCGGTGAAAGCAAAAATTAATAGTCTAATGTTTTATTTACGAATTCCTAGAATTGTCTCACCTAAATTAGATGTAGCATTCCTGAACCCATTATACTTCAAACCAGCTTTTTTTGTATCAAGTTTGTCACCTCTCATTACTTCATTTATTGTCTTAATGTGAAAGCTAAAGACCGAATAATAGCAAAAGTTCTATTTTCCGTTTGCCATCGCGAGATATATTACTTCGGCCGTAACACCAACGACACAAAAGCATATATTTTCGAGTGGAATGAGTGCAAGGGATAGAAATGGTCAGCATTTTCGTAATATGCCACGCGGCCAATCTTTCAACGCCTGTCAGCCGTCTTGAGCGCTTATCTCTATTGTTTCTTTATTGTCTGCAATCCAGTTATCGATACAGTCTATTCCGTAGCTACTGCGTAAGTGTATGTGTATGTGTACGGAGATCTGTCTGTCGGTCCCTATCTGAAAGCCGGGGCGAGATGGATGGCTTTTTTATAGGTGGAAAAAGTACCCTGCCAGCCTGCCTCGGCCAAACTTTCTCCGAATTAAATTGAAAAAGAAACTAATAAATAATTGATGTTTCTTTTTCCTTGAAAAAAATTTATCTGCCCACATCCATCTTCGACAGATTCGACATCCCGTTTACCTAAGACCGTATTGTGGCTTTCAGAAAACGGTCTATGCTTTCGAAAATTTCTTTGGGTAGGTATTCATTAGGCAACAAAAAAAGTCTTTCTATAGGCATGCAATAGGAAAACTATTTCATTTTTTGACTATCAAGATTTTTACTTGTTTCCTCTTGCTGCTAATCAACTCATTCAGACGAGCTCTCCTTTTTTGGTCCCTGCTAGCTCTTGACCGAGATCAGCAGGATCACAACAAATGAGTTTTGTCATCATTATTGAAAGTGAATTCCTTTTGATACTGTTTTTACTCATGAAGTAGATATTTAGTTTTGTTCGGTATTCACCGTATAATATTAAGTTTTATGTTTATCTATTGTTGGAAGTAAAGTTTTGTTAAATTGTCAATGTTTAATATAGCGTAGCAACCCCTGTCAGTATTAACCTTTTTAATTTATAGTATGTGTAAAATAATGCCTCTTGTTCGTTAATTTTAACCTTTTTTTTATGATATTCCTTATTTTTAGTTTTTTTGTAAGTTTCATGTTAGATAGATTTATAGCTCTTTTGTGTAGTATACTTCGACCCTTTAGTGTCACTTCGCTAGGCTAGGATTAGTATTTGTTGCATCTTTACAATACTATAGGTTTATTTTATTTTGCATACTAATTTTATTATTGTCGGAAATTTTAAGTATTATTTTCTATTTGTATACAAATTCAATTCTATTATTCATTTTATTATTTAGCTACAATTTTCAGGTATATATTATTTATCAAATGCAAACAGTAATCTCAGTATTTTTGAACCATAAATTTTATAATGTATTCTACTATCTTATTGTAACATTTCTTCCTTTGTAAAGTCACGTTCGCTATATTACTGTAATTTCCAAATTTAAATTCACTTATTTTGTCTGTACCTGAAATGGGGTATTGACCTGACTGACAGGGTCGCCTTGCACCCTCAATGTTATTGTTAACGCCCACTGGCGAAGCTATTTATGTAATTAGTAATACACATTTT
>NW_020438934.1:726795-733289 GCF_000699045.2 Agrilus planipennis
AGGCATGAAGGTCTAGTCAGAGACATATTAGAGGCAGAAACAGGAGTTAGGAGGGGTAGAAGTAGACGTAGATTAGATTACTCTTCGCAAATAGTTAAGGATGTGGGTTGTTCTAGTTTTAGGGAAATGCGGAGTTTAGCTCAGGATAGGAAAGAGTGGAGGTACGTGTCCAACCAGTCTTAGGACTGATGACCTTATGATGATGATGAGATACACTTAAATTCGGACAAGATCGATAAATAAGGATGGCACCTTTTGAAATCTAAATCAACATATTTAGTGGAGAGTACCCAAATCAATAAAAGACAATTAAAACTTTTATAAATTATCAACACCTACAGCTTTTCTGCATTATCTAGTTATTCCGTTCAATAGCAGTCAGTAACAATTTCCCCAAAAATTAGTTATTTCCATTAGGTACAAGTAACATTTGATATTTAGCGTTTATGCAATTAACGCTATTTTAAAAAAAATGATACAGACATACAAACAGTGATCCCATAAACTAAAATTATTTGACAAATTGGCCGTCATTGACAATTATTTTTCTAAGTGATTAATGGTTTAGGTTGTTCACATTTACCTCGAACGTGAATCAAACAATTCACCACCGTTTGTGCCTGCTTGTACAGGGTTTCGTTTATAATTCAACTTCTGCATTATAGATTACATCAATAGCCGTATTTAAATATAATACTAAGCAATTTAATGCATCGAATCTATAAAATGTGACGATATTGCCGACTTCATCATCATTGTTAAATCTTTTTCCTCGCAAATTGGATTTTTCTTTTTGAGAATAAGTAATCGTCATTTGGGGTCATGTCAGGACTGCATGGAGGATGGTCAAATTTAATGAAACCGCATTCCTTAATGGCAACCTTAGAAACACCCGATATGTTAATTGTCATGAAGCAACAACACTCCCTCGACGTTCTTCTGTAATAGCCTATTGCAATTGATATAGCACGTTACAGTTGTGTTGCCTTCTTTAAAATCCACCAGCAAAATTCCTTCGGAATCAGAAAAGATTGTAGCCACTCCAACGATTCCTTTTTCAACAGTGGGTCATAATAAAGAACCATAATTTCACGACCCGTAATAATTGAATCCAAAACTTCTTTTTATCGGCCTTCACAAAGGAATAAAAGCTGAGTACAACACCTCACTTGTTCTTGTTTTTGAACAGCTGACAAAAGTTTTGGGATCCACCTTGCACCGTCTTTATTCATACCCAAATGTTCATGTAGAATTCTAAGCACTGCTGTTTTTGTCTGCGTCTGCCTGTCAGTATTATCTCCCAAAAGAGAAATTGTTTCGTCCAGCATTCTTTTACAGTTAGGTACGAAGGAAAAAAATGCCCGTACAATGCATCCAAATGTTAGTTTCTGCCGATATCTTCTCTTCTTTCGTCACGGCTCGATACTCAATTTTATGCATTTCGAATTTTTAATCGACAGTCTGACTTTAGGCATATCTTTATAACAAAATGAAACAATTTAATTTTTGTTGCCAGTAGGTAACGAAAATTCTAGCACAAATGATTAGTCTGATGTGTGTAGGCCAAAAACCTTTGGACCTTATTACGTATGTTTCTCCCTTATTAAAGTCCATTACCTGTTCGACCAAATATTTAAGCTGAAAAATTATACCATGTTATATAATTAACATAAGTCATGTACTCTGAAAGAGCCGAATTGCTCTTTGTGGAACTCGTCCAGTGTATTACTGTAATTACCATATAATTTATACAACGTTAAGAAACCCTGTGAAATATGAACCCAAGTTAGTAGCTATGGCCGTCCACTTTTAAAGACCGCTACTGTACATTTAGTCTAACTATTCAATTAAAATTTTGTTGCGTAGAGTATCTAATAACAGAAAATTATCTCGACCATTACAATCGCTCTGTCTTTTACCTTATTCGTTGCTGTCACGTTTTTCAAAGTCGGGGCGCCTTCAGTTTTTCACTCTTAGGTTAAACAATTTCTTTGTTCGCTCATGCGTCCCAACACGCGAGCTACTCGTGTTTATCAACAAGTGATCTTTCTCGGCTCTCTTCCGTCTTCCAGCCTTTGGGCCTTTTTTGTTCGGCCGTCACAGCCAACGCACAGATTCCGTAGCAAATCTTCGAACGAAGATGCAACCAAGACGACTAGCCCACGACGGACGTAACGATTGAACAGAATTAAAAAAAAAAAAACATATTCCAACCAGCAGACTGATTGGACTATTTCACAATAAAGCAGAACGATGAACACTTTAAACAAAACAACGATAAATACAACAACTGATGAGTGGTTTCTTTATTATTCTTTCTTTTTTTCTGAACGAAGTTCCCTATTACGCGTTAAGGCAAAAAAAGGTAACCCTAGAAAAAGTCAGCTTTGTAAGATGAATTTTTTTTAGTCCCGAAATTTTCTTATACATATTTCCCGGAACATTCTTTTCGCGACAAAAGGATCTTTAAAGGAAAGAAAAACATATGGCGGAAAAAAGGAAGACGGCGATTAATAATCACCCAAGAAGCTATTAAACACTAATAAGATTTGTTCGATATTAAGAAACAAACATCAACATTTTATTCTACGAGAGAGACTAATGTTATTAGTACTACTGATAGCATTTGTGTTACTCAGCTTCTAATCCATAGCATCGCATACAAGTACTGCATCATAGTATATCAGTAACAGTCATCATCATCATCATAAGGTCGTCAGTCTTTAGACTGGATAGACACGCAGCTCCACTCTTTCCTATCCTGAGCTAATCTTCGCATTCCCTGAAACTAGAACAACCCACATCCTTAAATATTTGCGAACAGTAATCTAACCTAGGTCTACCTCTACCCCTCCTAACTCCCGCTTCTGCATCTAATATGTCTCTGACTAGACCTTCATGCCTGGGAAGATGTCCTACTAACCTATCCCGCCCATTTCTTATTGACTTCCATAGAGTCCTCTGTTCTCATATTCTTTCTAATACCTCTTCATTTCTAACCTTCTCTATCCACGGTATCGTCATCATTCGCCTATAACCTCACATTTCAAACGCTTCTAACCTTTTCTTTTCCACCGCGCTCACTGTCTATGTTTCGCACCCGTAGAATGCCGTGCTTCAAATATACACACTTTAACAACCTTTTCAGAATTTCTAAATTAACAGTAACAGTTCTAGAATTAAAATAACAATTTTTTTATAACCGTCTATAATAAGCTTCCGCATATAATAAACAATAAAATACAAACAGCGAAACATAAAAAATAAATGAAAATCTGGATAGCTCACTTGATTTCACTTTAGAAATTCAATTTTCTAAGGGGTCCACCGAGACCCGCATCCTACAAAGGGACAACAGCCAAACGACGGAGATTCACTCCGTACCGCACTCCCTGCAGTAGCTCGATGACTTTCTGTTTCCATTGTAGCCGTGAATAGTTTTTTATTTACACGAACGGACAATTATATCATTGAATTAGAGCGTTTGAGACGGTAAAAAGCGGAGATTTCGCTTGGTCACGGTTTCGCAATAAGTACGCATTGTTGACAGGGCGCCTGTCGTAACAACCGAACGCACCGCGTGCTCCCTTCGATCCACTGTGTGTATGCTGCCAACACTTTAAACTAATGGAACCAGATTCAAATCTCAGCACAACAACCGACATACAATATACATTTACATAGCTGAAGATAGAGCTTGCAGTTAGCGTTCATAATGAGTTCAGAGTTCAAAGCATGGGAACACCCCAAGCAGCCAAATGTCTAAAACATCGAACTGTACGTAGCACGATGAAAGACTAACGTTTTCTAACTTCAATTTATATTTATTAGGGAGACTGGATCAAATAAACGCATGATAAAAACTTATTTACAGAATAATAAATGAAACACATGGTTACAGTTTTCCTAATTGGTTTCATTTCATGTATTAGGTAGTAGGAATTCACGGTAAGACTTAATTTTCAAATCGTTTGACTCGTCTAAACTTGAAATCCAGAAGTTCTTCAATTGTTCAAGTCTACCTACTTAATTTTTGAAATAAAACTTCTTTACGCACGGTAGGGTAAGTTCGTTTCATGCGAGTTGCTATGTAACGAAATCATGCAACGCATTTCCCCCACTGTCTGTCCCTATGTATGCTTAGATTTTTAAAACTACGCAACATATTTTAATGTGTTTTTTTTAATAGACAGAGTAATTCAAGAATAAGGTTTATATGTATAATACGAGGGTGGATTGAT
Source organism: Agrilus planipennis (assembly GCF_000699045.2). Taxonomy (NCBI): domain Eukaryota; kingdom Metazoa; phylum Arthropoda; class Insecta; order Coleoptera; family Buprestidae; genus Agrilus; species Agrilus planipennis. Next base: position 731,037 of record NW_020438934.1, read on the forward strand.
AAGTTTCCGGCCTAACCAAGAGATGACGCCACTAGGCCTACCTTGAGGTGACATTCTATAGTACCATCCTTGGATAGCTTGTAGCTATAGTTTCAGCCCGATCTCCTTGCTANTTTTGAAATAAAACTTCTTTACGCACGGTAGGGTAAGTTCGTTTCATGCGAGTTGCTATGTAACGAAATCATGCAACGCATTTCCCCCACTGTGTGTCCCTATGTATGCTTAGATCTTTAAAACTACGCAACGGATTTTAGAGTAATTCAAGATGAAGGTTTATATGTATAATACATGCATAATATAGTAGAGAAACACTGATAATTTTAGATGTTTGTAATGTGATGTCGTAAATAAACACATTTCTTGCGTTTACATTGCAAACGCTGGCTGAACCCTACGAGAAAGATCAAAATAATATACTACAGTAATGACAAAAAAGCTCTGATTGTTGTATATAAAGACATTGTATAGTATATTTACTATCAGCATTGCTCCCGTGCGAAGCATGGTGTACAAATAATACCATTAAACAAATTCCTTAACCCCTACCTAGGTATGCTTGTGTGTTTGAAGAAGTTTCACTTCAGTAGCGTGTTGTATAATTACACATTGTATTTTTTTTTATTAATAACTTTGTAACAAAGTATTAACATAATGGTTTTGTGAATTTTTTTACTGGCGATATCGTTTAAAATGCACAAAGCACACAAAAAGTATATTTCTAGGATCAATGTTATTTTTGTGGTAGGTTGTAATTTCTTGAGCAAAATTTAATAAATCATTAAACAATAGTTTTGCTATTGAACTGCTGGTATACGCTATTCTCTTTGAGTCGTAACAAAATCCAAAAGAATGAAATGAATTTTTATCTATGGAATGGGCGGTAAAATTCCATGGTACCTTTTCATACCCAAATAGGACTAACCATCGAATATTTTCATTGTCAACGATTTCATGTCTGAATAAAACATTCGCGCGAATTACATATTAGTTCGAGTGGATATCAACTGATTTCAAATTAGCTTGAAATTTCTTGACCTTAAGTTAAGTAGCAATGATACAAAACCATATCATGTTACATATTCGACTTTTGAGCAGCGTGATTTTCAAGTCAAGTAATTTAAAAAACTTCAAGCTTGTTTAACTTGATTAATAATTATTTATCAGTATAATTGATCCTTGATGATTCAAAAACTGGTAACGTAAAAACCTGCACTTAAAGCATTTCGTTAAAGAGCAAACATTATTTTTCTTGTTTTTTTTGTCCATTTTGTCTTTCACTTTCTAAGTTCTCCCAGAAGTGAAGACAAAATTACGACTCCATGCATGATCTTAATAAATCGAATTGTCTTAAGGTACGTTTGCTATGTATCATAAAAAAGGTTTATTACCCCTTTCATTAAATATACGTAATTAGTGTAAAACGAAACAGAAACTAATTAAGTCCACGTTAAGTGACGGAGAATATAATTTCGCAGATACACACGTATTAGTACCAATGGTCTTTCATTGGAAAATGACACGTTCGTTTATGCCAGATCTGGAACAGCAAACGTAACACGTATTCATTAGCCATTGTATGTAACAATTTTCCGCTTGCTCTGAATTATGTTTCTCATGTATTAATGGCTACTTTCTGGGTGTTTATTACACCATTATCTTGCGCAATGTTCTGGTACTGTTTCATTTTTAATTGAATCGCCCACCAATTCTAATTCATATCAGATAAAACCACTTTGTCCAATTGTTTTAAAAATTAACTTATCATTAATTCGCGTTCTACATATGTTAATAAAGTCAATTAAACTGTAATTTAACTAATAGATACAGATTCATACTTGATGCTTAATAAAAAGCAAAATAACATCAAAAATTAATTGTAATAACTTATTTTTATCATTATAAACAAAAAAATATTTAATACTTATCATGGCAATGCAATGCGGCAGCAGAAAAAAGTCATTTTAATGCAGGTGAGCTTTTGCTCATGAGTTTTTGGCCTCACCAAAGTCAAGATTATTACGAGGCCAATTGGGATCCGTCAAATAGGCATACACCATCTGGTGGCAAAATTTATAACTCGAATGAGGGAAAAATTTACATAGGAACTGTGCACGCAAATTGTAAAATTGTTTATTAAAATAATAAAACACGTTAAAAAAGTAAAAATTTTTTTGATGATAGAGTCGACGAAGTTTTCTTCTAAAATTAAATCAAATAAAAAGTTAATATGTTCAGTGAAAAGCTGCAATAGCA
>NW_020438934.1:739734-759905 GCF_000699045.2 Agrilus planipennis
AAAAAGTTAATATGTTCAGTGAAAAGCTGCAATAGCACTTCAGACATAGATCTTCACTCTTCACCTACATTAACTACTTTCCAATAAAAACTAACCGTTTTATATATGTAAAAAATATATTCGGAAAATTAGAGAAAAAAGCAAATAGGCATACACCATCTGATGGGAAAATTGTTAAATTGTTTATTAAAATAATAAAACACGTTAAAAAAGTAAAAATTTTTTTGATGATGGAGACGACGAAGTTTTCTTCTAAAGTTAAATCAAATAAAAAGTTAATATGTTCAGTGAAAAGCTGCAATAGCACTTCAGACATAGCTCTTCACTCTTCACCTACATTAACTACTTTCCAATAAAAACTAACCGTTTTATATATGTAAAAAATATATTCGGAAAATTAGAGAAAAAAGTAAACTAATAGAAGCTTGGATGAAAGCAGTAGGTATCAAAGAAGTGAATTCCGGAATAAAAATTTGTTCACGTCATTTTAATGCACATGATTATATTTCAGCAAGTATTTACCATCAGCCATAACCTTAATATTTAAAACTAGAATCATACTAAAATTATAAAGTGAGAAATTATTTATTCCTGTGTAATTGATTTAACACAATTCTAATGATACGATATAAGTATTTTGAGGTTAAGAACCTACCTGCTGCAATACAACAAAGTTGCAATAATGTGTTTGCAACGTTCTCTTAAATCGGCTTTGCACGTGCAAGTCATTGATATGATATTGCTTAAATCACCCAGAATCACCTCACCAATTATATAACGTGAATCACTTTTTAAATCCGAAGTTTGTAAAAAGTAGGCAGTAAACTTGACGGAATTTGAAGGCTAGCTTCCGGATTTGTTATTTCCGAATTTTATAATGTGATTGGCATTAAAAACACGCTCACCTTCAACGAAATTTCCTTTCCGAGGCTTTGTGTCAGCCCAATCACATATTGTGACAATACTTATCATACACTATAGGAACTACGATAAATTATCCCTAATCGGCGCCATGTTTTTAGGCTCCTCCCATTTGACGGATCCCAATACTGATTTTATTCATCGCTAATTATCAATGCGTAAATAGTAATGTTTTGTTAAAATAATTCAACTTAAGAGATGACATTGTAGTATAAATTACGTATTTATTATTACTTGATAGGATATCTTGTTGAATGTAATGTAAACCTCCCTTAGTGGTTCGATTCGCACTATTTATTTTCAGAATACGGCTTGCATTCATGTGTATTAATATTAATAGTCGATATTGCTTAGCCCTGACAGTTATTTACTTAAATATCTCCACGTCGAAAGTTAATCCGAAATTTATTGACTGGTATCCCGCAAAGAGCGAAAATCGTGAACGTAGCGTGATTCTACTCCATTTCGATTGAGAATTTATCGCTCAATTCCAAAAAAACAATACATTCATAATTGCCATTATAAGGAATAACCGTCAATACAAAGACCGCTTTTATTTTTGTTGATGAATGGAAACTATTTTCTGTAAATCACTTCCTTCCTTATTGGCGAAGTCCTGGTGAGTTTCGGTATCCAATCTTTGTAGGTAGCTGAAGGGAAACATTCGACCGTAATATGAGCACATTTCAGCCTATTGCTACCCTTCTAAGATAGGTCCACGTATTGGTTAGGAAATGAAATTGTTGTTTTACACGCCAACAAAAAACAGGTATATTATTAAAAAGTCTTTTGAATTAATTGGATCCGTGGAATAAAAATTAAAGTATATACAAATCAATTAAATTGAAATCTACTAGAAATGTTCATAGGTATGTAATAAAGGAACAAAAATTGTGACCTGGCAGTTTGAATTTATACGTACTTCTTGTCTTCGCATTGAGAGTAAAATTTTAGCAGAAAACAGAAGTTCCACGCGCTGCAGATAAACGAAAATTCAACAGTATGAAGTTAGCAGCGTTGTTGCGAGTTATCGAGGTCATGTGGCCAACCTATGTAACAATGTTCTTACGTAGGTACATTTGTCGATTTCTCAAACTCTAAGTTAGTCATGAATTATTAGGCCCACCTTCGAAATTCAGGAAAAATGTTATTTATTCGTAATTTTTAATTATAATCCGCCAATTTTGACGTATTAAAAATGGAAAGAAGTGGGTGGGTTTAAATGTCTGTATTCGATTGTATAGTTGGTTGCATATGCTTACATTCTAATAACATGTAATAACTATTAAATTTTTAACAATTGACGTTTAAAGTAGAAATTATACTTCTAACGCATATACATCTCAGCACCAACCAATATTCTACATCGATTTTAATTCGCATGCTAACTCATTATGACGGACAATTCCGTTTTTAATAAGAATAATGCTGACAAGAAGCACAAAAATTCATAACACATACAAACATATAAAAAAGTTCAAATTTATTAACAATACCCAGAATCATTATTTCAGTTTATCGATCACTGTGACATAATAGTTACAGAAATTTTGTAGGAACCACGATGGCATTATTTATTTCTTGAACTTTTTAAAAAATTTCCCATAAATATTCTGAATAATATTAATAAAATGTTAAGACTATCATGAAGTTTGGTAATTAACGGCTCTTAGGGAAAGGTAAAAATTCATAAAATTGTAGGTATATTATGACGACCAAAAAGACAGACAATAATGAGAAATTCCTCTTATCGAATTCTCACACAATGTAATCGTCGAGCAACCAGAAATTACACGCTCTTAATAGCAACCCACCTATAAAAACCTGACGAGACTTTGGCCCGAATATAGCAACGAAAAGGGAGAAGAATATTGCCCACCTACACCTAAACGAGCAATCTTTTCTCCAATCGATAATTTTCTCGTCATCAATTTGGTACGCTGCCGTTGTGCTGATGTTCCATCCGTTCACATTAATACCTGTTTTTCAACGATCGAACCTGATCAATATTAATTGTCGGATATATTTTGAAAGGTAATATGAGCTAGCATACTCCACGAACCAGCCCAACCTTTTTAATTTCCTTAAATCGTTTCTACTTTACTGACTCTTGACGTTACATTTGTTTAAATAAATTGGGTAGGTAAAATTCGAATTAATATCAATTAAATATATTACCTTATGCTGAATGATCAATTAAGACATACTTGTGTGTATAAAAGTAAGATATATCAGTTGATACCATAAGATAAGGTAAGGAGAACAGGTAATTTTAAATATAGACATTAGGTTTAGCACGAACGTCCATGGTACACAAGTGACAAATTTTAAAAATAATTATTAAGTTAGCAGAGGTATGAAAAAAAAGAGGTACATGCTACATTTTACCTAAAAATAAAAGTGTCAAAAACGTAAACCTAAAAATAAGGAATATGATCGAGGTTTCCATACAAACGTCACCCACAACCAAGAAAGTGACATTTGAAATAATATTAATAGATAGGCTACCTTCGTTTTGGTGCAAAATCCCATGTTTTTTCACATGAAGGTTCATTTCTATACTGTTTTTCCCCCTCCACGCCTACTCTGACGTCACCGCGGTCAGCTATCTTTGACAGCTGTCATCGTCAGCCATCATTGATAACCGTCATCGTCAGCCAGGGCTTAGCTTCGCTCCTTATGCCGATGTCCCGGCCCCTTGAGACCCCTTCATTTGTTTCTTCATGATCAAAAGGGGCTCCTCTGCTGCTGCGGCCCGTGTTAGTTAACGCATGAGTCCAGAAACAGCGTCGGCTGTTTTACCTTGTATCGAACCCAAACTCCGTCCGCGACTTTTTTCAATTAAAAAAAAATAATAATGTCAACAACGGTGGGGATCGCAGCGCAGCAGAGAAAACTGCTGGCGAGAGAATAAACTATAGCGAAGATAGCGAAAAATTCAAAGTAGCAATCGACAGCAACTAGCAGTCCTGAGCGGACGAACAGCTATCAGATATGGCTGACGATGACAGCTGTCAAAGCTGCTTGACGATGACAGCTGTCAAAGAAGGCTAACGGTCGTGACATCACATTAGGCATAGAGGAGGTAAACCGATACAGATAGGAGGAAAAGGAACCTTCATAAGGTGAAGATAGCCTATCTACTAATATTTATAGTCTCAACCATAACTGTTTTCCCCTTTTTCTTAAAGAAGATGATACAACGTATAAATTAAGGAAAAGGCGAGAATTTTAGAAGAATTAAAACGTTAACTTTTGGATTGCTCTGAAGTTTCATCGTTATAGTACGTATAATTTTGCATTATATCACCCTCGAATCTTTAGATGTCATTTAAATCCAACGTGCGTACGAAGGACAATTGATCTGCTACTCATCGCGGCTGGCTTAATAACATTGACATTCCGTGGATCGCCCGTTCGGGATCCAGAGTAATGGTGTTGTGGAAACTGCGACGGGTGGCGGCTGGGCGTTGGTGCAAAACATCGACTGCGGTTCCATATATCACTGCCAGCGCCGTTTCAATGGCGACAACGGCGACGACGTCGCACCACCAACAACCGCTTTCCCTGTGTACCGCTACAGAATTGGTCGCTTCTGCATGTTGCGAAAATGCAAGTCACCAAGAAATTGCGTCTCCGCAATCCATAGCATCACTACGAAATGCGGGACGACAGCCTTCCTTTCGATGAACTGACTGACGACAGTGCCAGTGGTGCGATTTAAACCGGTTTCTGTCGTTTATCTGCGGCTATTTTCACTAGAAAATTCGGAGGCAAAAAATCTAAACATCTTGCAGAAATCGCTGGACACAATCATGGATTTAGCTAGAGAAGGGCACCAAATAACACGCACCAGTAAAATATTTAAATAATGTTATTGATCTTCTAGGGCGTTGTTAGGTGTATTAGTTAGTTAGCCATGATTAAAAACCACGTTTCTGTCACAGATAAAAAAGCGGAAAAAAATGCTGCTAGATTTATCGTTTTATTGAATATTTTAAAAGATATTAACGAATAAAAATAGCAAAAGAAAGCGTTTTTACTTTATAGACCAAATGGAACATCCATAAATTGGATGAAAATACGATTTTTATGATTTCTGAATTCTTCCTCCTTTGTCACAGGTGTCACATTTGTATAATCCCCCTCCCTTGGTGTGATGTTACATATTTTGCAATTTTAGATTTAGACATTGCTAAATTAAAACAGCACAGTTCGTTAACGTTGAAATTTAGAATTCTTATATGACACTCCTTAATGTGTGACGTAATTTATGAATGGGCCCAAATCTATGTAACATGAATATCTAAAAGCAGTATAATCTGTAACTAACTGACGATTAAAACGTATAATTAAAAGGTGGAAGAGCTGCTTAAGCCTACTTTCGATATTAAGGATGTCTTCTTTTAATAAAAATAAAAATTCCCATAATATATGTACTAAGTACCATCGGTGCCCATCATTCAAATTTAGGCAGTCACAACTACAGGTTGTTAAATAAATTGATGTATTTTTTTTAATATACTGTCTTTACAAGAGGTGCTATCAATAAATTTCCCAAAAGCTTTGTAAAGGCTAAAGCCGGCGTTGAACCTAGCTTTGAAGTAGAAATCATGATCAAATCGGCAGATTAAGAAGTAGATTAGTCAATTAGCACGAAAAAATATATTTCTGACATTTTTAACTCTGTCCTTTTGGTAAATCCGCACAGAGAGGCGTTTATGCAAAGTTTCGCCAGTTTCTGTGAGTACCTTCCTCAAGGATCGCAGTGCTTGTACTGAAACTTCAGGATTCTGGGTTAAAACCGTCGTATTTTCTTCTCAAACTATGTAATAAAACTAATATAGATATTGGCATATATTTTCATTAGAGAAATTTGTTAAAAACAAACGGTAAAGGCTTTCGCAACCAGTAGGTGAACTGATGCTGTTCTAATTCGGACGTAAAGGTCGTTGTCGATTGGAGTTACTTCCTAACGTTTCGCTTGCACGAGCTTCATGAAAGGTTCTTCCAACTCCGATGCTGGATGTGGACTTGACTGAACTGGAGAACCTCCGAAGAAGCTCGCCACTCGTGATGACGAAACGTTATGAAACAACTTCAACCGACGACAGCCTTCAGAATCAGGGCAATATTTTTGTTGAAAACGTTAAAGGCGATTTTAAAATCCATGAATGTACGTCTTGCCAGTAAAATTAATGAATCTCGAGGTTGCTAGACGGTTCAACCTTTCATCGTCTACTTAATTATTGTAATTATAAAAATGTAAAGCGATAGAAAAGTTACTAATTATGAAATTATTCGCTAATGGAAGCACCTCATTGGTATTCATTAGTATAAAAATAATTCGGGAAGCTGTTGAAATTATCTTTTTGTATATAAAAAAGCATGTGCACAGAAGATCGACGGATAACGGGTAACAAGAAGAAGGAGGGAATTAATACATAATAATAAAAGAGCTTATAAATTGTTGTTTTACTTTATCCTGCATTCATCTCGGAAATACTAATAAACACCTGGAGAAGGCAGTTATTCAGAAAATTAATCTAGCCGCTTTATAATTTCAATGAGCACACATGCAAATAAATATACATACCGTGCATGTTAGGGGGAAATTATTAGTTGTACAGAATATTGCATAAAACAAAGCAAAATCTGTTTGTCGGTTTAATTGTGCAGCAAACGTCCAGGGAACGTATCATCAATGAAGAACGGAATTGATGAAAAATTGCTGTAATTTATGTACCTTGTTAACTATTGCAACAATGTACGTATGCAGAATTTTTAAATAAATCCTTTCACCTTAAACGAAAACCATCATCATGTATGAATATTGTTTGCATGGTTCGATTCACAATTTAAACGGTACACATTTTATGCATTAAATACGTAGATATATAAAGTTTATATCAATATACAGTTGTTTCTTCTAAATTAAATTAAATATACAAATACAGAAATCCTACATGTAAAAAGCACGTACGATAACAGCTTAAAATCGATTTAAAAATGTAATAATACAAAAAATTCTAAAATTAAACATAGAACGGCCAAACGGAAGTTCTTATGTCATAACGTTGAACATAAAATAATAATAATAAAATATGTTTAAATATTCACATTTTTAAGTCTCAAAAATTATACTCGTTATATCAAAACTAGTGATTACACAGCAGTAATGGCAAAAAAGTAGCTTTTAATGAATATTTATTCATTCTTTTGTATTAATAGTTTTCACTACAAAATGTTTATAAGACAAACAGCATAGATATTCATTGCCATCTTGACACACTCACTCAGGGTACTGCACAAAAATAACATTTATTCTAGAACAAACAGAATAGCTCAAAACCCCAACGCCAAAACACGACACTGTAGTTGTCCGAAGCACTTTTCGGTAACAAAGTTACCTTCTTCAGGGACTGAAGTAAACATTTATTCTAAGAAAATTGCATTACAAAATTTATTTATTTATTTGTACGGGTGCGAAACATGGACAGTGGGCGCGGCGGAAAAAAAGGCTAAAAGCGTACGAAATGTGGTTTTACAGGCGAATAATGAGGATATCGAGGTTAGAAATGAAGAGGTATTAGAAAGAATAGGAGAACAGAGGACTCTTTGGAAGTCAATAAGGCGAGATAGGTTCACAAAGAGTTAAGGATGTGGGTTGTTCTAGTTTTAGCGAAATGCTTAAACGATTATCTCAGAATAGGAAAGAGTCTTAGGACTGACGACCTTATAATGATGATGATTTGTATCTTGGGTTGGTGGACTACATACAAATCAATATCTTTCTGAAAGAATAGCATATATTTCTTACAAAAAAGTAGCTTTTAATGTTATTATTCATTCTTCTGTATAAAATGTAATATAAAAATAAAAATGGAAAAAATACAATCAACAAGAAGGAAAAAAATTATCATTGTAATATAAATTGAATATAGGGGAAGACCAAGGTCGACAGAGCTTTGGAAATAGACCACGTATAATTTTTATAGAGCACTTATTTTAATTAGAATAAGTACATTAAGTATATCTTACAAAAGTAATTTACGGTTGCAAGCTGTAGATACGAAATAATGAGTTTTGTTAATTAAATTTCAACCTTATGATTTCATTTCAATCAATGCATATTACAAATATAAATTAAATAAGTGGATGTACACTGTGTACTCTATGTCTCACAACAATGTTTCCATATGGGGACTGATGGAAAGTTCCATAAGTATACGCATATTATCAGTTAGCTTTTTTTTGTCATGCAACTGTCATTTCAGAAAAAAAACTAATTTAAAAAACAAAAAGAAAGTGCTACTTAGCAACCGTTGTTTGTGTGTTACGTTCCAATTTGTGTACTTTCGCTTTAGCGAATTAAATTTTGTATAAATATACTGTGAAATTTTAGTAGTATAATCACTGATGCCTAAGAAGGTGATAGCCGGGAAGGGTCAGAAAACAACCAGAAAATCAGAAAGTCCCAAAAGTGAAAACAAAACGGAAACTGGAGATGTAGGTGCAGCAAAAGGAACAGCAAAAAAACCAAACCTGAAACGTATTAAACAGCTAGCGCAACCGAAAAGTCAAAAATCGTCAGGGCCGGGAACATGAAGATAATCGAATGAAAATTAAAAAAGCTTACCGGGATCTTACCAAGACATGTGAAGAACCAGCAGATGCCTCAGTTATAGATTTATAAATTAGAAAGTTAATAAAAAACAGTACTACTACATTGTTTTTATTGTTTTTCTTGAAATGACACAAGATTTAGACACCTAAATTAAAAATTTTTTGTCAAGGATTTGTAAGACAACCAGCATAGACATTCAGTGGCATCTTCGCAAACTGAGTGAAGATAAATGTGCAAAAATAACAATTATTCCAAGAAAATTGCATCCTAAAATTTATTTAGTTGTGCCTTGTGTTGATGGACTATAGAAATCAATACCTTTCTAAGAGGAATACCATACTATATTTGATACCAAACACTTTAATATGATTTAATTTTAACTTTAACATTACCAAAGTTAGAATAGATTGTTTGCTCATTGAAATGATTCGAATAACCTTTGGTTATGCTAGGCTAAGCCACATTAAGCTGCTATGGTACAATCATGACGACGATTGCTGAAAATAATCTACTTTATAATCAAGTAGTAAAATGCGTGAGTTTAAAAATCCCTAATTATTTTTTTTTATTTTAGACTTGCGGTAGTAATTAAACTTTAATAAAAAAGTAAAGTTTTTTGTTTTTATTCCCAGTTCTTTAAATTGTTTCGATCAGAATGAAAAAAAAAAGTTAGAACCCTTTAGGTGTAGGTACGATATCAAAGCAACTATCAAAAAAAGTTAAAATAAACTTTTCGAATTTGTTGGGACCGTTTTACAGGGTATAATTTTAGCAGATTGCTTGTAGTGATGTTTCTGAAAATGATTTAAAATGCATTAAAATAAAAGTGTTTCGTATTCCCGCTGGAACCCAGCCGAGATGGGATCACTGAATACCCATAATAACAGGGTACGAGTGCATATAATAGGATAGGTACCGAAAGCAGCCGGCTCTATTTTATACAATTTAATTTGTTTTTATAGCTTTGATTATTACTCTCCATTATTTGAGATCGTCATTAAAATGGGGTGGTTACTGCAGCATTTGCCACGTCGTTTAACCGCTTTCCGATTCACTTTTAATAAGCTTTATGACTTTAATTTTCTTTCATTCCGAAACGAATCCGGGCTGCTACTATTATTAAAAGACGAGAAATAATTTCATGCCACTTTTCTTAATTCTAAACATAGCCACAATAACTTATACGTTTACCAAATAGATCGTAAACATATATACGTATTTGATTAAGACCCTTCTTAATTTCTTTGTGATAAACTGGTTTCATAAAGAGAAACTTGGTAAACAATATTAGGTTAAAATAGCAACATTTTTTAACTCTGTGAGACAAATCTTATCAAAATATACTATAGTTCAAGCACTTATAATAATCTACAGTAAAATTATTGAGAGACCGTGTTTACGTCATCGACATAGTCTGTAGAAATCAATTTAAAAAGTACCAAGTTAATCTTCACCTAGCTGCGACGTAATTTACACAAAATTAACTGAGAAAAACATTGTTAATTTCGTTAACTTTAGGCATATTCTCTTAAATATTATTAGAATAGAAAATGAGCATTAAAGAAAAGTTAATTTTCAAAACCCTGAATTGACTCATTGTTCTAACGAAAATAAAATGTCACATAGAGTAGCACGGGGCAATAGTCTCATCAATCAATCTCATTACTGGCATTTAGCCCCTAGCAAAAATTGACTGGCGGCTGATGCCGACGGCAACGACGTTTTGGTTTTGTTTCAAGTTTTCTTCGGAAAAACCTGACCGTTTCGGTCATCGAACGCACATGGGCGTAGCAAAAGTCTTTTTTAAGCTGTGAGTTAATAGGTACGTAAAGATTTAATGTGTTTGGTTTATATGATTTTAAACTTTGTGCCGATATTATGACTCGTCAGAATCTTTTCCAGGGGAGGCAATAAGCTTGCCAGGGTGGTATTCCTCCCCTTGCTCCTACCTATCTACGCCCACGCAAATACGCGGATAGTTCGTAAACGGAATCAAAAGTGACGTCTAATGCGAGGATGCACCCCAGCCAATGGGAGACAACACTGCTCCGTGGTATAATTGAAATACGTAAATGAAAACATTATTAAAATAAATACAAACCTAATTATTATTATGTTTGTGCAAAGCGCCGAAATAATTATATCCGTACATACGCTATCTTTTTGTATTACTTTTGAAGTGAAACTTCTTTATAGACGGAGGGTATTACGATTTTTTCTGTCACGAAAATGTGTTACTGCCGCGTAGAGAGAGGGCAATGACTGTATTAGATGGATATAATGTACAGCCGCGCGGAGAGTGGGGAGTCAGCTAGAGTCCTGGCGGCGTGTGCTTTGCTCAGCTGCTGCTTTCTTACCTCTCCTCTCCACGTGGCTGGACATCATTGCTTCTGCGTAAAAACCAAATCATAATTTGCAGTAAACCTGTGAAAACGAAGTGTGTGTTAGGACACATAGTAAAAGTGAAACTTCAACGGACAAGTAGAAAAGCGAATCTCAACAAAATTTTTACTTCAAGTTTTAGGGGCAAATTGTTAATGTACTTGTCCAATTTTAAAACCTGCCCATAAAACTTCAAGTAAAAGTTTGTTGCGACTTGTTTTTCGACTTGTCCGTTGCCATTCGTTTTGCCATTTGTCAGTTGAAGTTTCACTTCTACTTTGTGCTCCAGCACACATTAGGTTTCTTTTTATTCGTTTACTTTTAATCCCAGAAAACAACATAATGTGTTCCGAACTGCTTTAGTGACATAATTCAATATTATTAATTAAATGGCTAAACGTAACAATGCTGAGTAGTCTGAAAATTTATTATATAGTGTTTCCTCTCATGGCTTCCCACTTCTAGTAATTTTTGGCTATAGTAAACTTTTTGTTATGTTCGTTTTGGCTTTCGCGGAATAAACGCTGGGCTATCTACCGTAATTAATGTCGCGTATAGCGGTGGCGCAAAATGAATCTGCACGCTCACGGCCCGTCCAAAATTCCTCGCGGATGCAAATGAAGGTTTTTGAGCAGAAATCTAAATCATGATATCGTCGTGAAAGCTGTTATTACGCCGTCTTATTCCAAAGAAGCCGGGCTCATTCATAACGCATAATTAATTAAATTCTAATTGCTCTTTGAACGCGCCGAACTCCACTGTTTTGTGTTGAAACGGTGCTATTGGACGCATTCATCATCAACTGACAAAGAATACGGTTATTGTTAAACGCTCCCCTCAATGTGATGATATAAATTTTGCTGTTGAGGTTACTTTTGTTTTTATTACCAGTAGGGCGCAAGCGACATACAACGTGTTTCTTACTACCAATGTACGAACTCTTTTTAGGGTTCCGTACGTCCGATTGAAAAACGGAACCCTTATAGGATCACTCGTGTGTCTATCTGTCTGTCTGTTACAGTCAATTTGGTCCGATTAAGTTGACATTTAGTGCACATATGAATTTCTGTGACCCAAACAGGAAAAAATTTTGTTGTTGTTGTCATACCCTCGCCGGGAATCGATCCCGGGACCTTTGGCTTTATGCATCAATACTCTGACTACTAAGCTACGAGAGATGACAACAACTACGACAAACCGAGCCTACAAGGTTACAGATCCGTCGATTTTTTGCTAATGTAATTATATATACCTACTAAATAAATTAAACACAATGACATTGTTATTACATTCATTAACTTGAGGTAGTTTGTAGTGGATGGGAAATTGAAAACAATTTTCACATTAATATTAAATAAATAAATTCATTTTTAACATAGGAATCATTTTTCGGAGGACCAATACGAAGCTTAAAAGAAAAACAATAACATTCATCATTTACTACTATAAGTTAGATATTTATAGAAGAAACGAAGTAGAAAGCATTTTCTAATATTTAGTATATTTTATTTACTTATTTTGTTCTATCTGATTTATTAAGGTTGCGATTTACTCAAATCTTTCGGTGATTTAGTAACTAGGAACACATTTCTAAATAAATACATAATTTCGAATACCAATGAAACCTACGAAACCATTGAAAAAAATTGAAGAACCTTGTAGGTACCTATATCCTCAAGAATAGATCGATTTTGACATAAATATGTTAAGAAAGTTAAACATCTGCAAAAATACACCTGATAAGAAAAGTTTAAGGTTGTGCCAATGTTTGAATCAAAAATAATCTCTAATGACATTTTCTTAAAAGTTAGTAGCTACTTAAGAATTTTGCGTATAAGAACGCAACCGCGAAGGGAACAGTGAAGTTCATCACCGTCGTCCCCATCCCCTCGTCCTGTGCAACCCCCGTGCCGTTCATTAGTTTCAGTTTGTTCGTCACCTTCACAGATTGCTGCCTGATCTAATTAGGATACAATTTGTTAATGCATTTTATCATCACGGTTGTTGCGATTGGATTCAGATAGTAGTCTCGTGGAACAACACTCCCATCTATTACGCTAACTGGCAATAGGAGCTAAATAATGGAATTATTAATCCATATAGTACTCCAAAACTGATTAATGTTTAATCTTTATCTTACATCGAACTGGAGCAGGAAATGTGGCTCGCCAAACAGAAGGAAGGGTTATGTCAGACGATCCTGCCTCGAAAACGTGAGCTCCCGGTTGCGAGCTAATCTAAAATCGATTGCTCCTGTTGTATCACCACCCTCTTCTTTAGTCCTCTTCCTGCATACATATACGGCAAGTGAAAACGAAATTTTAAAATTAGCAGACCTCTCATCCGTACTTTTAATTCTCGCACATTCTGACAAAGAAAAATGTTCTACATGGCACTTTTAGATAGATATAGAAAAAACAAGATTAAAATTTATTTTTAATCAAACAACAACCAAACAAAGCAATAGTAACGTTTCTCAGAATTAATTCGTATACTGGACAAATTTCCTTCGGCTAATGTGACTTAATACATTTAGATACATTCATCAACACGAATTCAATAAAGTTTTGATCAAACGAAAACATCCTGGAATTCAAAAGTAGGACAAAGAAACTGCACTGATTTCACTTACAAGACAAACGCTTCCTTTTGTACATCAAACGGCGCATACATAACAGACCTAGATGGCTTAAAACATTTAGATGCATTCTTCAATCCACATTCTATAAAATTTTGTTTAAGCAATAACATCCTGGCATTTAAAAGTAGGACCAAGGAACCCTTCCATCTTTAAATCTGCACCGATTTCAGTTAGAAGGTAAAAGCCTTTTGTTTCTACGTCAAAGGGCGCATACATAACATGCCTAAATGACTTAATACATTTAGATACATTCATCAACACGAATTCAATAAAGTTTTGATTAAACGATAACATCCTGGAATTCAAAAGTAGGACAAAGAAACCTTTCCACCTTTAAATCTGCACTGATTTCACTTACAAGACAAACGCCTCCTTTTCTACGTCAAAAGGCCCATACATAATAGGCCTACATGGCTTAATACATTTATATGCATTCTTCAATACGCATTCTATAAAATTTTGATTAAGCAATAACATCCTGGAATTCAAAGGTAGGACTAAGGAACCCGTCCGTCTTCAAATCTACACCGATTTCAGTTAGAAGGTAAAAGCCATTTTGTTTCTACGCCAAAGGGCGCATACATAACAAGCCTAAATGATTTAATGCGTTTAGATGCATTCATCAACACGCATTCAATAAAGAGAATTTGACATACATTATTATAGGGTCGTCAGTCCTACACAATCGGTTAGACACTCGCCTCCACATTTTCTTATCCTAAGCTAATCTTCGCATTTCCCTGATACATTCCACATCCTTAACTATTTGCTAACAGTAATGTAATCTATGTCAATCCCTACTCCTCTTAACTCGTGTTTCTGCTTTCAACATGGTTCTATGTAGCCCTTTATACTTGAGAAGGTGTCCAACCACTACCTCTGTTCTCCTACTCTTTCTAATACCTCATCATTTTTACCCTTCTCTATCCACGATAACCTCATCATTCGCCTGTAACATCACATTTTGAACGCTTCTAACCTGTAACCTTTTCTTTTCCGCCACGGCCACCGTCCACATTTCGCGCCCGTACAGAGCCTTCAGCAATACTTTTCGGATTTCTAAATTAACCATTTGTAAGCATAGAAGACTTGTTATTGTTAAGGCGTTGCGTAGAATCCGCAGCAAATATAATGATGTTTCAATAAAATTAAAGGTTCATGTTCCATCGAAAACTTTGTCTTGTGTCTTTGTTACGAAGTTGTAAATCTTTAAAAAAATTGACAGGTAAGTACTTTTAATCTTTTTGTAGTATTTATTTTCTTATTGGATGCTGCGATTATATAATTTACTGATGAATTAAATATGCATAAATATAGTGTTATTAAATAAAACGATGTAGTTTATTGTAAATATTTAACACGTTCCAAAATCGAAATAAAACCGTCTTGATAATAACATACACGATTGAATCGGTTTTAAGCTGTCGTTGACTAGTTGTTACGGATTGTCGACGATTACGTCGATGGTATCTTGAAATAATTTTCTTATAAACGGTATAATCGCAGGCCCGAAGGGCGTTTCGGGAACATACGTTTTCCCTTTATTTTTTCAGTTTCCGGCAGCTATAATTTTACATAATTATGTTTTGCATATCTATCGAAGAGGAAAAATAGCAACATTGCAAGATTTCATTCATTTCACGTCAAGTAGCAAAGTAATTTATCCCCGAGTTTACGTTTGCGATGTACTTGGAAACAATATCCAAAGTGTAACAGCACAAAAGCATGCTAACACGCACACGTATGTATGTGTAAGTAAAAGCTTTAAAAATAACCCGTTTTTCTTTTCTTTCATACATATTATTCACGCAACCTACCCCATAATTACACGACTTTTATAACTAGCTATTATTAGTACGTAACATTAGATTGTACCTATATGTATATTATATAAAAGAAAATTAAAAGAAACGCCACTTACAAATTTGAGTGTTTTATGCATGTACTTATGATAGCATCCAAATTCGAAACCAACCACTCAAGATATTATCGTAAAAAACAAAATGTAGCCAAAATACTTTAAACAAAAGGTCGAAATCTGACCTCATATTTCATAATCACATTTGGATATTAAAATATTCTGACCTTAAAATGCGAAAATGGCTTTTTAAGATTTTTTGAAGATTCAGTACAACAAAAACATTCATTTGTCCTAAAATATTAAAACAGCCAGGTCGTTCAAAATTTTACAGTCGTATAATTTGAATAATGAAATATATTCTAACCTAAAAGTGATATTTTGAAGACTCAGTGCCTGCCATTCCCAAAGAATTTTACAGACAAAAGCATACCTACTATTGTAACGTAATATGATTCTCGTTTAGTTTCGATTTTTGGTCGTCGAATTAAAAATTATTTTTCGCCATCCGTTTTTAGTAATCAGAATTACTGATAAAAGATAAAACCGCAATTTGAACATTTTTTGCACACGATATTTATCGTACCTAATACATCGTAATACGCTATACTTTACGAATGGTTTTAAAAACATCAAAATTAGTTTTGGCGAAAAAAAAGAATATAAACGGTCAAGTCGAAATCTGACCTCAAAATTTCACAGTCACATTTGGATATTGAAATATACTACCCTAAAAATGCAGAAATACTTTCCTAAGATTTTTTGATGATCCAATACCTACCTGCCGTTCTCAAATAATCCTAACTAATATTATAAATGCGAATATGAGTTTGTTTACCAGCATTTCACACCTTAACTACTCATTCGATCTTTATTAAATGTTGTACACACATTGGCAGAAGTAAAATGGCATAGAGTACCCTTTATCCAGAAAAAAATACTGCTGTTTCCGAGGGATAAAAAAATTAGACCATCTTTGACACGTATTTAGGCCATCAACGGAAGAAAAACCGCGGATAAAAACCTAGATCTTAATAAAAATAAAAACCCATTTTATACGTTTTTTGAACTCGATAAACCTAGTGTAGCATTGCTAATGCATTAATTTTTGGTACAGTATTACTTTTAGTCGTATCAAAATTGGCTTTGATTGACAAACAACATTTATCGTCTTGTGTCTTCAAAAATAAGTGACTTTTTCAAAAATCATCAAAGGACAAAATATTCTTAATATATCGACAAAGAGAATAACTTCTTTCTGCTTTGCAGTGTGTTTAATAAACACCTAGTTTAGGTACCTACATATTAAATCTAAAATGAATCGAATAATTGAAGGTGGGTAAAAAATTTAAAAAGATTTAAATGTTAAGTAGGTGTGAATAAAAATAATGTCATTTAAAAATGGATACAATCCCCGTTCTTTTTTAATGTGTTTTGCCGGTGAGTAAAAAGAAGTAGGTAAATTACAGTACTGGTCGAATTATAGTTGCGCTTTGAACACCATTGGTTCCTTTATTAAATTAAGATGGCCGCTCAGACAGTAGAGTATCATTAGCAATTAATTATAAGTGCCAAAGCGCCAAAGGTGTTACGCACTGGTTAGAAATAATTTCTCTATTCGATTCGCCAGATGGTCACATGCATCAACAATGTACCCAGATAATAGTACAATAACACATTTATAATAACAATGTACCTACATAAAAACTGCAGTCATAAAGCATATTTTCTATGTCATTAAATTTTTTAGACCATTACTTACTGAAGGTCGGAAGACTGACTTCCTTTCTGTGGAGGCCGTCCTATTTTTAAATGGAAATGATGATCTCCTTTTTTGTTGCTTCACAATCACAATTCACATGAAACGGTTCATTAAGAAAATTATAATGAATATTAACCATTTAAGACCGTCAAGATGATAAACGGTAAGCAAAAGATGATAAGAACTTAATTATTAATCCTAAAGGGGCAATCGAAAAAGTAGAATATAATATGTAAACCTTTAACAAAAAATACAATGTTTAAGACTTAGCCATAGCCAAAATTTCATTTAAAACTGTTAAAACTGCTCGTCTTATTTTCCACAAATAACCATAAAAATAGACAAACTTTCTAACAATGGTTTAAAGCACCCATCATTCCTAAACTTTTGTTTTCAATTTTTACAGTTGTATTGTATGCTTGCCAGGATTTTTTTCGGAGGGTACTCAATAGTCAAAAACCAAACACAGGCTCTCACAAACATTGAGTAGTTTCATTACTACATTTTGTTACATTAAAAATAAGGATAATAAAGGTAATATTATAAACAGATCAGAGATCAATTTTGTAGTAAAATGAATCTTCAAAGCAAAAATGTAACCAAGACGTAAATCTAAAACTTTTAAAACCTTTAATGTCTGTTTTATTGCTCCTTGACTGTTCTTTGAATTTCTAAGCTTGACATAAAATCGACGTTTTCGCTGGAACACCAAATAATCTTTATTATTATTACTAGCTGTACCTTATTTTCAAAATACATAGCAGAATTGTCTTCAGCTGATGTTTTCTTTAACATTATTAGATATTTTCGTCAAGTAAAACTGTCTGCTTGTTTTGTTCAGTGCTTTATATGAAAGATGAAAAAAGCTTTTCTCGGAAGCGGCGGCACATTCAAAATTGTAATTTTAACAGAAAACTGCCTCACCTGAAAATGTTGTGAAATCGACGCAGTTGCTGGTATACCAAATGACTTTTATTGTTATTATTAATGATCTTTAACATTACTGTATCGGTCGTCCTTGTTGCCACGTGGCTTTTAATTATTTATAATAATTATTGTTTTATCTATATTTTGTGTGTTAGAAGTGATTTCAATTACACATGAATTCGTGTTTCACCGCACATGTTTAACAGCAAAATTGCCGCAACTTTGGACTTAGAAACCTAACCTCGAAGATGCCTTATAATTAAGGCGAAACGTAGGTTTTTAATCTCATATACATAAAAACCTTTGCCCCATACGTAGCTTGATTTCTTGCTTTTAACATAATTAATTATTCTCAATTTAAAAAAAAAATAACAGAATTATCACGAAGTTTAACAGATGTTTTTTCGTTAAGTAAAACTGTCTGTTTCGTTCAGTGCTATTTTATGGAAGATAGAAAAAACTTTTTTTGAAAGCGGCGGCACATTCAAATTCGCTTTAATTTGTGGAATTTTGAAGAACCTTCAGTCCCTTGAGTCCCCTCCCTCACTAGCCACTAGCCTGAGCGCTGTGCTTTCCTAAAAACCACCCCAATTAGGTAAGAAGTTTGCAAACATGTAATAGAAAAATAAAGACAAAGGTTCCAAAAATCCTCTCAAAACATTTTATAACTTATATATTTTATTTCCTAATTTCCTATTTTCTTAAGAACATTTTCAATCTGACTTCATGCGCGCAAATACCCCTAAAATAGGTACCATAGCCATTTACTGTACGCCTATAAGTGACATCAATCTTATACAATTATTGTATTCAAATATCCATAGAACAAAATCATTATTTATGACTTAAATTCGAAGAAAGGTAAATATTTCCCACAAAGAGCTAAGTTTTTGACGTTTTCCTCATAGAAGAGTTTATCTCGCTCGGCAAGGGTAAAACCTTTAATCCGTTCGTCAATAAATTAGATAGACATTAAGGAACAACTTGAAATGGCCAATGTGTATTCTAAAAGCTCTGAACTGTGGAATAAGCATTCAATCCAGTAACCACTGGAAGTGTTAAGACTCCATTTACACTAAGTCTGATTCCATTATCCGCGCCCCTTCACGATTCTTAACCCTTGCACGCCGTCTTAAAGGGAACCCTCGCTGATGAGAGTCCGACACCAGCATTCCGCTTTTCTCTTAAGAATCCTTGTTATAAATGAAAGATTAAATGACTACGTCTGTCTGCTTGTTCGTTTTCGGTGCTAATTGAATTTTAACTCCTTTCACAAATAGTCTTTACTTGCCCTTGCATTATTATTATTTGGCACAATAAAATACAGAAGGGAAATGAATAACCACCATTTTAAAACTTAGTAATTATTTATATTATGGAATTTAGTGGCAACTGAAAAATACCGACAATAAAAGTATGACAAATATAAATTATTGTTTAGTCTGTTTCTGTTACAAAATTAACGTCAAATAACCAGAAAAATCAATTTCTTATAACAAATATTTGCTAAAAACTTTGCTTCTAAATATCTCCATTCAATAACAGCAAAGAATAGACCAAGAAGCAAATGAAAATAAAAAAACAAATACAACATGTAATTATACAACACGCTACCGAAGTAAAACTTCTTCAAATACACAAACATACCGGTATAGGGGTTAAGGGATTGGTTTAATGGTATATTATTTGTATAGTATGCTTCGCACGGGTGAAATGCTGATAGTAAATATACTATAGGATGTCTTTAAATACAACAATCACAGCTTTTTTGTCATTAGACAATACAAACCGGCCGGTATCGCCGCAACTGCTATGTCCCTGCATTTTAAGTCTGTAATATCTTCGAAAACATTCATTTAAATTACATGCTGTAAAGGGCCATATTGATCTATATTAAATGCACAATGTATTTAAAAGTACTTAATTGGATAAGGATTAATGCTGTATTGCTTAAAATCGCTTCGTAAATAAGCCATTATTTCTCGTAAAAAGTAAAGGATAAAAAATGGTTATTGTGGGTTATCCCTAAGAGATAGACATATACCATCACGGA